>NW_025721355.1:0-102777 GCF_922984935.1 Meles meles
AGCCCTGGTCAGCGCCGAGTTCCGCGTGGAGCAGGGCCCTTTCTCGCTCGGGGCATGTCGCGGCCACCCGGAAAACGAGCCGTGACGATGGGGCGCGGCCGGCGGCCCCGGCGCCGGGGAGGTTTCCCCGAGCAGAGTGGATGGAGGCGCCGTGGCCGGGCGTCCGCCTCCGCCGTGGCGGGCGGCCGGGGCGCCCGTGGAGGGGGCTGTCCTCTGTGGGGAAACGGATTCATCTCTCACTCCACGGCTGGGACGAAGCCGTGAATGGTGCCGTTGTCGCCGGGACGGTCGGGGGACTCGTGGCGCGGGACTCAGGGTTCCCCATGGGGAGGCCCCCAGGCTCAGGCCACTGGCAACGGAAGGCTGAGCAAGCAGGCCCGGTTCCGGGCCCGGCTTTCGGGGCGGCCCGGCCCCAGCTGCCGGCGCCAGGGAGGGGACCCCCGGAGGCTGAGGAGCGGGAAGCGTCGGCCTCCCCGGTGCACGCCTCCCGCAGCTCCTCCTGGCGGTGCCGGAACGCGACGACACGCGATCCCGGACAGGGCCCCGGGGGGGCGGCCCTGCGGCCCTGTGGTGCCTGAAGTGTGTTCGCCGGGCTTTTTTCCGGCCAATTCTCACGAGCGTTCTGCCCAAATCGGCATCGATTTGGGCAGAACGCTCGTGAGAATTGGCCGGCGTTGGGCAGCCCTGGTCAGCGCCCAGTTCCGCGTGGAGCAGGGCCCTTTCTCGCTCGGGGCATGTCGCGGCCACCCGGAAAACGAGCCGCGACGATGGGGCGCGGCCGGCGGCCCCGGCGCCGGGGAGGTTTCCCCGAGCAGAGTGGATGGAGGCGCCGTGGCCGGGCGTCCGCCTCCGCCGTGGCGGGCGGCCGGGGCGCCCGTGGAGGGGGGCTGGCCTCTGTGGGGAAACGGATTGTTCTCTCACTCCACGGCTGGGACGAAGCCGCGAATGGTGCCGTTGTCTCCGGGACGGTCGGCGGACTCGTGGCGCGGGGACTCAGGGTTCCCCATGGGGAGGCCCCAAGGCTCAGGCCCCTGGCAACGGAAGGCTGAGCAAGCAGGCCCGGTTCCGGGCCAGGCTTTCGGGGCTGCCCGGCCCCAGCTGCCGGCGCCAGGGAGGGGACCCCCGGAGGCTGAGGAGCGGGAGGCGTCGGCCTCCCCTGTGCACGCCTCCCGCAGCTCCTCCTGGCGGTGCCGGAATGCGACGACACGCGATCCCGGACAGGGCCCCGGGGGGGGCGTCCCTGCGGCCCTGTGGTGCCCGAAGTGTGTTCGCCGGGCTTTTTCCGGCCAATTCTCACGAGCGTTCTGCCCAAATCGGGATCGATTTGGGCAGAACGCTCGTGAGAATTGGCCGGCGTTGGGCAGCCCTGGTCAGCGCCCAGTTCCGCGTGGATCAGGGCCCTTTCCTCGCTCGGGGCATGTCGCGGCCACCCGGAAAACGAGCCGTGACGATGGGGCGCAGCCGGCGGCCCCGGCGCCGGGGAGGTTTCCCCTAGCAGAGTGGATGGAGGCGCCGTGGCCGGGCGTCCGCCTCCGCCGTGGCGGGCGGCCGGGGCGCCCGTGGAGGGGGCTGGCCTCTGTGGGGAAACGGATTGATCTCTCACTCCACGGCTGGGACGAAGCCGCGAATGGTGCCGTTGTCGCCGGGACGGTTGGGGGACTCGTGGCGCGGGACTCAGGGTTCCCCATGGGGAGGCCCCAAGGCTCAGGCCCCTGGCAACGGAAGACTGAGCAAGCAGGCCCGGGCACGGGCCCGGCTTTCGGGGATGCCCGGCCCCAGCTGCCGGCGCCAGGGAGGGGACCCCCGGAGGCTGAGGAGCGGGAGGCGTCGGCCTCCCCGGTGCACGCCTCCCGCAGCTCCTCCTGGCGGTGCCGGAACGCGACGACACGCGATCCCGGACAGGGCCCCGGGGGGGGCGGCCCTGGGGCCCTGTGGTGCCCGAAGTGTGTTCGCCGGGGATTTTCCGGCCAATTCTCACGAGCGTTCTGCCCAAATCGGGATCGATTTGGGCAGAACGCTCGTGAGAATTGGCCGGCGTTGGGCAGCCCTGGTCAGCGCCCATTTCCGCGTGGAGCAGGGCCCTTTCTCGCTCGGGGCATGTCGCGGCCACCCGGAAAACGAGCCGCGACGATGGGGCGCGGCCGGCGGCCCCGGAGCCGGGGAGGTTTCCCCGAGCAGAGTGGATGGAGGCGCCGTGGCCGGGCGTCCGCCTTCGCCGTGGCGGGCGGCCGGGGCGCGCGTGGTGGGGCCTGGCATCTGTGGGGAAACGGATTGTTCTCTCACTCCATGGCTGGGACGAAGCCGCGAATGGTGCTGTTGTCTCCGGGACGGTCGGGGGACTCGTGGCGCAGGACTCAGTGTTCCCCATGGGGAGGCCCCCAGGCTCAGGCCCCTGGCAACGGAAGGCTGAGCAAGCAGGCCCGGTTCCGGGCCCGGCTTTCGGGGCTGCCTGGCCCTAGCTGCCGGCGCCAGGGAGGGGACCCACGGAGGCTGAGGAGCGGGAGGCTTCGGCCTCCCAGGTGCACGCCTCCCGCAGCTCCTCCTGGCGGAGCCAGAACGCGACGACACGCGATCCCGGACAGGGCCCCGGGGGGGCGGCCCTGCGGCCCTGTGGTGCCCGAAGTGTGTTCGCCGGGCTTTTTTCCGGCCAATTCTCACGAGCGTTCTGCCCAAATCGGGATCGATTTGGGCAGAACGCTCGTGAGAATTGGCCGGCGTTGGGCAGCCCTGGTCAGCGCTCAGTTCCGCGTGGAGCAGGGCCCTTTAGCGCTCGGGGCTTGTCGCGGCCACCCGGAAAACGAGCCGCGACGATGGGGCGCGGCCGGCGGCCCCGGCGCCGGGGAGGTTTCCCCGAGCAGAGTGGATGGAGGCGCCGTGGCCGGGCGTCCGCCTCCGCCGTGGCGGGCGGCCGGGGCGCCCGTGGAGGGGGCTGGCCTCTGTGGGGAAACGGATTGATCTCTCACTCCACGGCTGGGACGAAGCCGCGAATGGTGCCGTTGTCGCCGGGACGGTCGGGGGACTCGTGGCGCGGGACTCAGGGTTCCCCATGGGGAGGCCCCCAGGCTCAGGCCCCTGGCAACGGAAGGCTGAGCAAGCAGGCCCGGTTCCGGGCCCGGCTTTCAGGGCTGCCCGGCCCCAGCTGCCGGCGCCAGGGAGGGGACCCCCGGAGGCTGAGGAGCGGGAGGCGTCGGCCTCCCCGGTGCACGCCTACCGCAGCTCCTCCTGGCGGTGCCGGAACGCGACGACACGCGATCCCGGACAGGGCCCCGGGGGGGGCGGCCCTGCGGCCCTGTGGTGCCCGAAGTGTGTTCGCCGGGCTTTTTCCGGCCAATTCTCACGAGCGTTCTGCCCAAATCGGGATCGATTTGGGCAGAACGCTCGTGAGAATTGGCCGGCGTTGGGCAGCCCTGGTCAGCGCCCAGTTCCGCGTGGAGCAGGGCCCTGTCTCGCTCGGGGCATGTCGCGGCCACCCGGAAAACGAGCCGCGACGATGGGGCGCGGCCGGCGGCCCCAGCGCCGGGGAGGTTTCCCCGAGCAGAGTGGATGGAGGCGCCGTGGCCGGGCGTCCGCCTCCGCCGTGGCGGGCGGCCGGGGCGCCCGTGGAGGGGCCTGGCCTCTGTGGGGAAACGGATTGTTCTCTCACTCCACGGCTGGGACGAAGCCGCGAATGGTGCCGTTGTCTCCGGGACGGTCGGGGGACTCGTGGCGCGGGACTCAGGGTTCCCCATGGGGAGGCCCCCAGGCTCAGGCCACTGGCAACGGAAGGCTGAGCAAGCAGGCCCGGGCCCGGGCCCGGCTTTCGGGGCTGCCCGGCCCCAGCTGCCGGCGCCAGGGAGGGGACCTCCGGAGGCTGAGGAGCAGGAGGCGTCGGCCTCCCCTGTGCACGCCTCCCGCAGCTCCTCCTGGCGGAGCCAGAACGCGACGACACGCGACCCCGGACAGGGCCCCGGGGGGGCGGCCCTGCGGCCCTGTGGTGCCCGAAATGTGTTCGCCGGGCTTTTTCCGGCCAATTCTCACGAGCGTTCTGCCCAAATCGGGATCGATTTGGGCAGAACGCTCGTGAGAATTGGCCGGGTTTGGGCAGCCCTGGTCAGCGACCAGTTCCGCGTGGAGCAGGGCCCTGTCTCTCTCGGGGCAGGTCGCGGCCACCCGGAAAACGAGCCGCGATGATGGGGCGCGGCCGGCGGCCCCGGCGCCGGGGAGGTTTCCCCGAGCAGAGTGGATGGAGGCGCCGTGGCCGGCGTCCGCCTCCGCCGTGGCGGGCGGCCGGGGCGCCCGTGGAGGGGGCTGGCCTCTGTGGGGAAACGGATTGTTCTCTCACTCCACGGCTGGGACGAAGCCGCGAATGGTGCCGTTGTCTCCGGGACGGTCGGGGGACTCGTGGCGCGGGACTCAGGGTTCCCCATGGGGAGGCCCCCAGGCTCAGGCCACTGGCAACGGAAGGCTGAGCAAGCAGGCCCGGGCCCGGGCCCGGCTTTCGGGGCTGCCCGGCCCCAGCTGCCGGCGCCAGGGAGGGGACCTCCGGAGGCTGAGGAGCGGGAGGCGTCGGCCTCCCCGGTGCACGCCTCCCGCAGCTCCTCCTGGCGGAGCCAGAACGCGACGACACGCGACCCCGGACAGGGCCCCGGGGGGGCGGCCCTGCGGCCCTGGGGTGCCCGAAGTGTGTTCGCCGGGCTTTTTCCGGCCAATTCTCACGAGCGTTCTGCCCAAATCGGGATCGATTTGGGCAGAACGCTCGTGAGAATTGGCCGGCGTTGGGCAGCCCTGGTCAGCGCCCAGTTCCGCGTGGAGCAGTGCCCTTTCTCGCTCGGGGCATGTCGCGGCCACCCGGAAAACGAGCCGTGACGATGGGGCGCGGCCGGCGGCCCCGGCGCCGGGGAGGTTTCCCCGAGCAGAGTGGATGGAGGCGCCGTGGCCGGGCGTCCGCCTCCGCCGTGGCGGGCGGCCGGGGTGCCCGTGGAGGGGTTGGCCTCTGTGGGGAAACGGATTGATCTCTCACTCCACGGCTGGGACGAAGCCGCGAATGGTGCCGTTGTCGCCGGGACGGTCGGGGGACTCGTGGCGCGGGACTCAGGGTTCCCCATGGGGAGGCCCCCAGGCTCAGGCCCCTGGCAACGGAAGGCTGAGCAAACAGGCCCGGGCCCGGGCCCGGCTTTCGGGGCTGCCCGGCCCCAGCTGCCGGCGCCAGGGAGGGGACCCCCGGAGGCTGAGGAGCGGGAGGCGTCGGCCTCCCCGGTGCACGCCTCCCGCAGCTCCTCCTGACGGTGCCGGAACGCGACGACACGCGATCCCGGACAGGGCCCCGGGGGGGCGGCCCTGCGGCCCTGTGGTGCCCGAAGTGTGTTCGCCGGGCTTTTTCCGGCCAATTCTCACGAGCGTTCTGCCCAAATCGGGATCGATTTGGGCAGAACGCTCGTGAGAATTGGCCGGCGTTGGGCAGCCCTGGTCAGCGCCCAGTTCCGCGTGGAGCAGGGCCCTTTCTCGCTCGGGGCATGTCGCGGCCACCCGGAAAACGAGCCGCGACGATGGGGCGCGGCCGGCGGCCCCGGCGCCGGGGAGGTTTCCCCGAGCAGAGTGGATGGAGGCGCCGTGGCCGGGCGTCCGCCTCCGCCGTGGCGGGCGGCCGGGTCGCCCGTGGAGGGGGCTGGCCTCTGTGGGGAAACGGATTGTTCTCTCACTCCACGGCTGGGACGAAGCCGCGAATGGTGCCGTTGTCTCCGGGACGGTCGGGGGACTCGTGGCGCGGGACTCAGTGTTCCCCATGGGGAGTCCCCCAGGCTCAGGCCCCTGGCAACGGAAGGCTGAGCAAGCATGCCCGGGCCCGGGCCCGGCTTTCGGGGCTGCCCGGACCTAGCTGCCGGCGCCAGGGAGGGGACCCCCGGAGGCTGAGGAGCGGGAGGCGTCGGCCTCCCCGGTGCACGCCTCCCGCAACTCCTCCTGGCGGTGCCGGAACACGACGACACGCGATCCCGGACAGGGCCCCGGGGGGGCGGCGTTGCGGCCCTGTGGTGCCCGAAGTGTGTTCGCCGGGCTTTTTCCGGCCAATTCTCACGAGCGTTCTGCCCAAATCGGGATCGATTTGGGCAGAACGCTCGTGAGAATTGGCCGGCGTTGGGCAGCCCTGGTCAGCGCCCAGTTCCGCGTGGAGCAGGGCCCTTTCTCGCTCGGGGCATGTCGCGGCCTCCCGGAAAACGAGCCGCGACGATGGGGCGCGTCCGGCGGCCCCGGCGCCGGGGAGGTTTCCCCGAGCAGAGTGGATGGAGGCGCCGTGGCCGGGCGTCCGCCTCCGCCGTGGCGGGCGGCCGGGGCGCCCGTGGAGGGGGCTGGCCTCTGTGGGGAAACGGATTGATCTCTCAGTCCACGGCTGGGACGAAGCCGCGAATGGTGCCGTTGTCACCGGGACGGTCGGGGGACTCGTGGCGCGGGACTCAGGGTTCCCTATGGGGAGGCCCCCAGGCTCAGGCCCCTGGCAACGGAAGACTGAGCAAGCAGGCCCGGGCCCGGGCCCGGCTTTCGGGGCTGCCCGGCCCCAGCTGCCGGCGCCAGGGAGGGGACCCCTGGAGGCTGAGGAGCGGGAGGCGTCGGCCTCCCCGGTGCACGCCTCGCGCAGCTCCTCCTGGCGGTGCCGGAACGCGACGACACGCGATCCCGGACAGGGCCCCGGGGGGGGGCCCTGCGGCCCTGTGGTGCCCAAAGTGTGTTCGCCGGGGTTTTTCCGGCCAATTCTCACGAGCGTTCTGCCCAAATCGGGATCGATTTGGGCAGAACGCTCGTGAGAATTGGCCGGCGTTGGGCAGCCCTGTTCAACGGCCAGTTCCGCGTGGAGCAGGGCCCTTTCTCACTCGGGGCATGTCGCGGCCACCCGGAAAACGAGCCGCGACGATGGGGCGTGGCCGGCGGCCCCGGCGCCTGGGAGGTTTCCCCGAGCAGAGTGGATGGAGGCGCCGTGGCCGGGCGTCCGCCTCCGCCGTGGCGGGCGGCCGGGGCGCCCGTGGAGGGGGCTGGCCTCTGTGGGGAAACGGATTGATCTCTCACTCCACGGCTGGGACGAAGCCGCGAATGGTGCCGTTGTTGCCGGGACGGTCGGGGGACTCGTGGCGCGGGACTCAGGGTTCCCCATGGGGAGGCCCCCAGGCTCAGGCCCCTGGCAACGGAAGGCTGAGCAAACAGGCCCGGGCCCGGGCCCAGCTTTCGGGGCTGCCCGGCCCCAGCTGCCGGCGCCAGGGAGGGGACCCCCGGAGGCTGAGGAGCGGGAGGCGTCGGCCTCCCCGGTGCACGCCTCCCGCAGCTCCTCCTGGCCGAGCCGGAACGCGACGACACGCGATCCCGGACAGGGCCCCGGGGGGGGCGGCGTTGCGGCCCTGTGGTGCCCGAAGTGTGTTCGCCGGGCTTTTTCCGGCCAATTCTCACGAGCGTTCTGCCCAAATCGGGATCGATTTGGGCAGAACTCTCGTGAGAATTGGCCGGCGTTGGGCAGCCCTGGTCAGCGCCCAGTTCCGCGTGGAGCAGGGCCCTTTCTCGCTCGGGGCATGTCGCGGCCACCCGGAAAACGAGCCGTGACGATGGGGCGCGGCCGGCGGCCCCGGAGCCGGGGAGGTTTCCCCGAGCAGAGTGGATGGAGGCGCCGTGGCCGGGCGTCCGCCTCCGCCGTGGCGGGCGGCCGGGGCGCCCGTGGAGGGGGCTGGCCTCTGTGGGGAAACGGATTGATCTCTCACTCCACGGCTGGGACGAAGCCGCGAATGGTGCCGTTGTTGCCGGGACGGTCGGGGGACTCGTGGCGCGGGACTCAGGGTTCCCCATGGGGAGGCCCCCAGGCTCAGGCCCCTGGCAACGGAAGGCTGAGCAAACAGGCCCGGGCCCGGGCCCGGCTTTCGGGGCTGCCCGGCCCCAGCTGCCGGCGCCAGGGAGGGGACCCCCGGAGGCTGAGGAGCGGGAGGCGTCGGCCTCCCCGGTGCACGCCTCCCGCAGCTCCTCCTGGCGGTGCCGGAACGCGACGACACGCGATCCCGGACAGGGCCCCGGGGGGGCGACCTGCCGCCCTGTGGTGCCCGAAGTGTGTTCGCCGGGCTTTTTCCGGCCAATTCTCACGAGCGTTCTGCCCAAATCGGGATCGATTTGGGCAGAACGCTCGTGAGAATTGGCCGGCGTTGGGCAGCCCTGGTCAGCGCCCAGTTCCGCGTGGAGCAGGGCCCTTTCTCGCTCGGGGCATGTCGCGGCCACCCGGAAAACGAGCCGCGACGATGGGGCGCGGCCGGCGGCCCCGGCGCCGGGGAGGTTTCCCCGAGCAGAGTGGATGGAGGCGCCGTGGCCGGGCGTCCGCCTCCGCCGTGGCGGGCGGCCGGGGCGCCCGTGGAGGGGGCTGGCCTCTGTGGGGAAACGGATTGATCTCTCACTCCACGGCTGGGACGAAGCCGCGAATGGTGCCGTTGTTGCCGGGACGGTCGGGGGACTCGTGGCGCGGGACTCAGGGTTCCCCATGGGGAGGCCCCCAGGCTCAGGCCCCTGGCAAAGGAAGGCTGAGCAAACAGGCCCGGGCCCGGGCCCGGCTTTCGGGCCTGCCCGGCCCCAGCTGCCGGCGCCAGGGAGGGGACCCCCGGAGGCTGAGGAGCGGGAGGCGTCGGCCTCCCCGGTGCACGCCTCCCACAGCGCCTCCTGGCGGAGCCGGAACGCGATGACACGCGATCCCAGACAGGGCCCCGGGGGGGCGGCGTTGCGGCCCTGTGGTGCCCGAAGTGTGTTCGCCGGGCTTTTTCCGGCCAATTCTCACGAGCGTTCTGCCCAAATCGGGATCGATTTGGGCAGAACGCTCGTGAGAATTGGCCGGCGTTGGGCAGCCCTGGTCAGCGCCCAGTTCCGCGTGGAGCAGGGCCCTTTCTCGCTCGGGGCATGTCGCGGCCACCCGGAAAACGAGCCGCGACGATGGGGCGCGGCCGGCGGCCCCGGCGCCGGGGAGGTTTCCCCGAGCAGAGTGGATGGAGGCGCCGTGGCCGGGCGTCCGCCTCCGCCGTGGCGGGCGGCCGGGGCGCCCGTGGAGGGGGCTGGCCTCTGTGGGGATACGGATTGATCTCTCACTCCACGGCTGGGACGAAGCCGCGAATGGTGCCGTTGTTGCCGGGACGGTCGGGGGACTCGTGGCGCAGGACTCAGGGTTCCCCATGGGGAGGCCCCCAGGCTCAGGCCCCTGGCAAAGGAAGGCTGAGCAAACAGGCCCGGGCCCGGGCCCGGCTTTCGGGCCTGCCCGGCCCCAGCTGCCGGCGCCAGGGAGGGGACCCCCGGAGGCTGAGGAGCGGGAGGCGTTGGCCTCCCCGGTGCACGCCTCCCGCAGCTACTCCTGGCGGAGCCGGAACGCGACGACACGCGATCCCGGACAGGGCCCCGGGGGGGCGGCGTTGCGGCCCTGTGGTGCCCGAAGTGTGTTCGCCGGGCTTTTTCCGGCCAATTCTCACGAGCGTTCTGCCCAAATCGGGATCGATTTGGGCAGAACGCTCGTGAGAATTGGCCGGCGTTGGGCAGCCCTGGTCAGCGCCCAGTTCCGCGTGGAGCAGGGCCCTTTCTCGCTCGGGGCATGTCGCGGCCTCCCGGAAAACGAGCCGCGACGATGGGGCGCGTCCGGCGGCCCCGGCGCCGGGGAGGTTTCCCCGAGCAGAGTGGATGGAGGCGCCGTGGCCGGGCGTCCGCCTCCGCCGTGGCGGGCGGCCGGGGCGCCCGTGGAGGGGGCTGGCCTCTTTGGGGAAACGGATTGATCTCTCAGTCCACGGCTGGGACGAAGCCGCGAATGGTGCCGTTGTCACCGGGACGGTCGGGGGACTCGTGGCGCGGGACTCAGGGTTCCCTATGGGGAGGCCCCCAGGCTCAGGCCCCTGGCAACGGAAGACTGAGCAAGCAGGCCCGGGCCCGGGCCCGGCTTTCGGGGCTGCCCGGCCCCAGCTGCCGGCGCCAGGGAGGGGACCCCTGGAGGCTGAGGAGCGGGAGGCGTCGGCCTCCCCGGTGCACGCCTCGCGCAGCTCCTCCTGGCGGTGCCGGAACGCGACGACACGCGATCCCGGACAGGGCCCCGGGGGGGGGCCCTGCGGCCCTGTGGTGCCCAAAGTGTGTTCGCCGGGGTTTTTCCGGCCAATTCTCACGAGCGTTCTGCCCAAATCGGGATCGATTTGGGCAGAACGCTCGTGAGAATTGGCCGGCGTTGGGCAGCCCTGTTCAACGGCCAGTTCCGCGTGGAGCAGGGCCCTTTCTCACTCGGGGCATGTCGCGGCCACCCGGAAAACGAGCCGCGACGATGGGGCGCGGCCGACGGCCCCGGCGCCTGGGAGGTTTCCCCGAGCAGAGTGGATGGAGGCGCCGTGGCCGGGCGTCCGCCTCCGCCGTGGCGGGCGGCCGGGGCGCCCGTGGAGGGGGCTGGCCTCTGTGGGGAAACGGATTGATCTCTCACTCCACGGCTGGGACGAAGCCGCGAATGGTGCCGTTGTTGCCGGGACGGTCGGGGGACTCGTGGCGCAGGACTCAGGGTTCCCCATGGGGAGGCCCCCAGGCTCAGGCCCCTGGCAACGGAAGGCTGAGCAAACAGGCCCGGGCCCGGGCCCAGCTTTCGGGGCTGCCCGGCCCCAGCTGCCGGCGCCAGGGAGGGGACCCCCGGAGGCTGAGGAGCGGGAGGCGTCGGCCTCCCCGGTGCACACCTCCCGCAGCTCCTCCTGGCGGAGCCGGAACGCGACGACACGCGATCCCGGACAGGGCCCCGGGGGGGCGGCGTTGCGGCCCTGTGGTGCCCGAAGTGTGTTCGCCGGGCTTTTTCCGGCCAATTCTCACGAGCGTTCTGCCCAAATCGGGATCGATTTGGGCAGAACGCTCGTGAGAATTGGCCGGCGTTGGGCAGCCCTGGTCAGCGCCCATTTCCGCGTGGAGCAGGGCCCTTTCTCGCTCGGGGCATGTCGCGGCCACCCGGAAAACGAGCCGTGACGATGGGGCGCGGCCGGCGGCCCCGGCGCCGGGGAGGTTTCCCCGAGCAGAGTGGATGGAGGCGCCGTGGCCGGGCGTCCGCCTCCGCCGTGGCGGGCGGCCGGGGCGCCCGTGGAGGGGTTGGCCTCTGTGGGGAAACGGATTGATCTCTCACTCCACGGCTGGGACGAAGCCGCGAATGGTGCCGTTGTCGCCGGGACGGTCGGGGGACTCGTGGCGCGGGACTCAGGGTTCCCCATGGGGAGGCCCCCAGGCTCAGGCCCCTGGCAACGGAAGGCTGAGCAAACAGGCCCGGGCCCGGGCCCGGCTTTCGGGGCTGCCCGGCCCCAGCTGCCGGCGCCAGGGAGGGGACCCCCGGAGGCTGAGGAGCGGGAGGCGTCGGCCTCCCCGGTGCACGCCTCCCGCAGCTCCTCCTGGCGGTGCCGGAACGCGACGACACGCGATCCCGGACAGGGCCCCGGGGGGGCGGCCCTGCGGCCCTGTGGTGCCCGAAGTGTGTTCGCCGGGCTTTTTCCGGCCAATTCTCACGAGCGTTCTGCCCAAATCGGGATCGATTTGGGCAGAACGCTCGTGAGAATTGGCCGGCGTTGGGCAGCCCTGGTCAGCGCCCAGTTCCGCGTGGAGCAGGGCCCTTTCTCGCTCGGGGCATGTCGCGGCCACCCGGAAAACGAGCCGCGACGATGGGGCGCGGCCGGCGGCCCCGGCGCCGGGGAGGTTTCCCCGAGCAGAGTGGATGGAGGCGCCGTGGCCGGGCGTCCGCCTCCGCCGTGGCGGGCGGCCGGGTCGCCCGTGGAGGGGGCTGGCCTCTGTGGGGAAACGGATTGTTCTCTCACTCCACGGCTGGGACGAAGCCGCGAATGGTGCCGTTGTCTCCGGGACGGTCGGGGGACTCGTGGCGCGGGACTCAGTGTTCCCCATGGGGAGTCCCCCAGGCTCAGGCCCCTGGCAACGGAAGGCTGAGCAAGCATGCCCGGGCCCGGGCCCGGCTTTCGGGGCTGCCCGGACCTAGCTGCCGGCGCCAGGGAGGGGACCCCCGGAGGCTGAGGAGCGGGAGGCGTCGGCCTCCCCGGTGCACGCCTCCCGCAACTCCTCCTGGCGGTGCCGGAACGCGACGACACGCGATCCCGGACAGGGCCCCGGGGGGGCGACCTGCCGCCCTGTGGTGCCCGAAGTGTGTTCGCCGGGCTTTTTCCGGCCAATTCTCACGAGCGTTCTGCCCAAATCGGGATCGATTTGGGCAGAACGCTCGTGAGAATTGGCCGGCGTTGGGCAGCCCTGGTCAGCGCCCAGTTCCGCGTGGAGCAGGGCCCTTTCTCGCTCGGGGCATGTCGCGGCCACCCGGAAAACGAGCCGCGACGATGGGGCGCGGCCGGCGGCCCCGGCGCCGGGGAGGTTTCCCCGAGCAGAGTGGATGGAGGCGCCGTGGCCGGGCGTCCGCCTCCGCCGTGGCGGGCGGCCGGGGCGCCCGTGGAGGGGGCTGGCCTCTGTGGGGAAACGGATTGCTCTCTCACTCCACGGCTGGGACGAAGCCGCGAATGGTGCCGTTGTTGCCGGGACGGTCGGGGGACTCGTGGCGCGGGACTCAGGGTTCCCCATGGGGAGGCCCCCAGGCTCAGGCCCCTGGCAAAGGAAGGCTGAGCAAACAGGCCCGGGCCCGGGCCCGGCTTTCGGGCCTGCCCGGCCCCAGCTGCCGGCGCCAGGGAGGGGACCCCCGGAGGCTGAGGAGCGGGAGGCGTCGGCCTCCCCGGTGCACGCCTCCCACAGCTCCTCCTGGCGGAGCCGGAACGCGACGACACGCGATCCCAGACAGGGCCCCGGGGGGGCGGCGTTGCGGCCCTGTGGTGCCCGAAGTGTGTTCGCCGGGCTTTTTCCGGCCAATTCTCACGAGCGTTCTGCCCAAATCGGGATCGATTTGGGCAGAACGCTCGTGAGAATTGGCCGGCGTTGGGCAGCCCTGGTCAGCGCCCAGTTCCGCGTGGAGCAGGGCCCTTTCTCGCTCGGGGCATGTCGCGGCCACCCCGAAAACGAGCCGCGACGATGGGGCGCGGCCGGCGGCCCCGGCGCCGGGGAGGTTTCCCCGAGCAGAGTGGATGGAGGCGCCGTGGCCGGGCGTCCGCCTCCGCCGTGGCGGGCGGCCGGGGCGCCCGTGGAGGGGGCTGGCCTCTGTGGGGATACGGATTGATCTCTCACTCCACGGCTGGGACGAAGCCGCGAATGGTGCCGTTGTTGCCGGGACGGTCGGGGGACTCGTGGCGCAGGACTCAGGGTTCCCCATGGGGAGGCCCCCAGGCTCAGGCCCCTGGCAAAGGAAGGCTGAGCAAACAGGCCCGGGCCCGGGCCCGGCTTTCGGGCCTGCCCGGCCCCAGCTGCCGGCGCCAGGGAGGGGACCCCCGGAGGCTGAGGAGCGGGAGGCGTTGGCCTCCCCGGTGCACGCATCCCGCAGCTCCTCCTGGCGGAGCCGGAACGCGACGACACGCGATCCCGGACAGGGCCCCGGGGGGGCGGCGTTGCGGCCCTGTGGTGCCCGAAGTGTGTTCGCCGGGCTTTTTCCGGCCAATTCTCACGAGCGTTCTGCCCAAATCGGGATCGATTTGGGCAGAACGCTCGTGAGAATTGGCCGGCGTTGGGCAGCCCTGGTCAGCGCCCAGTTCCGCGTGGAGCAGGGCCCTTTCTCGCTCGGGGCATGTCGCGGCCTCCCGGAAAACGAGCCGCGACGATGGGGCGCGTCCGGCGGCCCCCGCGCCGGGGAGGTTTCCCCGAGCAGAGTGGATGGAGGCGCCGTGGCCGGGCGTCCGCCTCCGCCGTGGCGGGCGGCCGGGGCGCCCGTGGAGGGGGCTGGCCTCTGTGGGGAAACGGATTGATCTCTCAGTCCACGGCTGGGACGAAGCCGCGAATGGTGCCGTTGTCACCGGGACGGTCGGGGGACTCGTGGCGCGGGACTCAGGGTTCCCTATGGGGAGGCCCCCAGGCTCAGGCCCCTGGCAACGGAAGACTGAGCAAGCAGGCCCGGGCCCGGGCCCGGCTTTCGGGGCTGCCCGGCCCCAGCTGCCGGCGCCAGGGAGGGGACCCCTGGAGGCTGAGGAGCGGGAGGCGTCGGCCTCCCCGGTGCACGCCTCGCGCAGCTCCTCCTGGCGGTGCCGGAACGCGACGACACGCGATCCCGGACAGGGCCCCGGGGGGGGGGCCCTGCGGCCCTGTGGTGCCCAAAGTGTGTTCGCCGGGGTTTTTCCGGCCAATTCTCACGAGCGTTCTGCCCAAATCGGGATCGATTTGGGCAGAACGCTCGTGAGAATTGGCCGGCGTTGGGCAGCCCTGTTCAACGGCCAGTTCCGCGTGGAGCAGGGCCCTTTCTCACTCGGGGCATGTCGCGGCCACCCGGAAAACGAGCCGCGACGATGGGGCGCGGCCGGCGGCCCCGGCGCCTGGGAGGTTTCCCCGAGCAGAGTGGATGGAGGCGCCGTGGCCGGGCGTCCGCCTCCGCCGTGGCGGGCGGCCAGGGCGCCCGTGGAGGGGGCTGGCCTCTGTGGGGAAACGGATTGATCTCTCACTCCACGGCTGGGACGAAGCCGCGAATGGTGCCGTTGTCGCCGGGACGGTCGGGGGACTCGTGGCGCGGGACTCAGTGTTCCCCATGGGGAGGCCCCCAAGCTCAGGCCCCTGGCAACGGAAGGCTGAGCAAACAGGCCCGGGCCCGGGCCCGGCTTTCGGGGCTGCCCGGCCCCAGCTGCCGGCGCCAGGGAGGGGACCCCCGGAGGCTGAGGAGCGGGAGGCGTCGGCCTCCCCGGTGCACGCCTCCCGCAGCTCCTCCTGGCGGTGCCGGAACGCGACGACACGCGATCCCGGACAGGGCCCCGGGGGGGCGGCCCTGCGGCCCTGTGGTGCCGGAAGTGTGTTCGCCGGGCTTTTTCCGGCCAATTCTCACGAGCGTTCTGCCCAAATCGGGATCGATTTGGGCAGAACGCTCGTGAGAATTGGCCGGCGTTGGGCAGCCCTGGTCAGCGCCCAGTTCCGCGTGGAGCAGGGCCCTTTCTCGCTCGGGGCATGTCGCGGCCACCCGGAAAACGAGCCGCGACGATTGGGCGCGGCCGGCGGCCCCAGCGCCGGGGAGGTTTCCACGAGCAGAGTGGATGGAGGCGCCGTGACCGGGCGTCCGCCTCCGCCGTGGCGGGCGGCCGGGGCGCCTGTGGAGGGGCCTGGCCTCTGTGGGGAAACGGATTGTTCTCTCACTCCACGGCTGGGACGAAGCCGCGAATGGTGCCGTTGTCTCCGGGACGGTCGGGGGACTCGTGGCTCGGGACTCAGTGTTCCCCATGGGGAGGCCCCCAGGCTCAGGCCCCTGGCAACGGAAGGCTGAGCAAGCAGGCCCGGTTCCGGGCCCGGCTTTCGGGGCTGCCTGGCCCCAGCTGCCGGCGCCAGGGAGGGGACTCCCGGAGGCTGAGGAGCGGGAGGCGTCGGCCTCCCCGGTGCACGCCTCCCGCACCTCCTCCTGGCGGAGCGAGAACGCGACGAAACGCGATCCCGGACAGGGCCCCGGGGGGGCGGCCCTGCGGCCCTGTGGTGCCCGAAGTGTGTTCGCCGGGCTTTTTCCGGCCAATTCTCACGAGCGTTCTGCCCAAATCGGGATCGATTTGGGCAGAACGCTCGTGAGAATTGGCCGGCGTTGGGCAGCCCTGGTCAGCGCCCAGTTCCGCGTGGAGCAGGGCCCTTTCTCGCTCGGGGCATGGCGCGGCCACCCGGAAAACGAGCCGCGACGATGGGGCGCGGCCGGCGGCCCCGGCGCCGGGGATGTTTCCCCGAGCAGAGTGGATGGAGGCGCCGTGGCCGGGCGTCCGCCTCCGCCGTGGCGGGCGGCCGGGGCGCCCGTGGAGGGGGCTGGCCTCTGTGGGGAAACGGATTGATCTCTCACTCCACGGCTGGGACGAAGCCGCGAATTGTGCCGTTGTCGCCGGGACGGTCGGGGGACTCGTGGCGCGGGACACAGGGTTCCCCTTGGGGAGGCCCCCAGGCTCAGGCCCCTGGCAACTGAAGACTGAGCAAGCAGGCCCGGGCCCGGGCCCGGCTTTCGTGGCTGCCCTGCCCCAGCTGCCGGCGCCAGGGAGGGGACCCCTGGAGGCTGAGGAGCGGGAGGCGTCGGCCTCCCCGGTGCACGCCTCCCGCAGCTCCTCCTGGCGGTGCCGGAACGCGACGACACGCGATCCCGGACAGGGCCCCGGGGGGGGGGCCCTGCGGCCCTGTGGTGCCCGAAGTGTGTTCGCCGGTGTTTTTCCGGCCAATTCTCACGAGCGTTCTGCCCAAATCGGGATCGATTTTGGCAGAACGCTCGTGAGAATTGGCCGGCGTTGTGCAGCCCTGTTCAACGGACAGTTCCGCGTGGAGCAGGGCCCTTTCTCACTCGGGGCATGTCGCGGCCACCCGGAAAACGAGCCGCGACGATGGGGCGCGGCCGGCGGCCCCGGCGCCTGGGAGGTTTCCCCGAGCAGAGTGGATGGAGGCGCCGTGGCCGGGCGTCCGCCTCCGCCGTGGCGGGCGGCCGGGGCGCCCGTGGAGGGGGCTGGCATCTGTGGGGAAACGGATTGATCTCTCACTCCACGGCTGGGACGAAGCCGCGAATGGTGCCGTTGTCGCCGGGACGGTCGGGGGACTCGTGGCGCGGGACTCAGTGTTCCCCATGGGGAGGCCCCCAGGCTCAGGCCCCTGGCAACGGAAGGCTGAGCAAACAGGCCCGGGCCCGGGCCCGGCTTTCGGGGCTGCCCGGCCCCAGCTGCCGGCGCCAGGGAGGGGACCCCCGGAGGCTGAGGAGCGGGAGGCGTCGGCCTCCCCGGTGCACGCCTCCCGCAGCTCCTCCTGGCGGAGCCGGAACGCGACGACACGCGATCCCGGACAGGGCCCCGGGGGGGCGGCCCTGCGGCCCTGTGGTGCCCGAAGTGTGTTCGCCGGGCTTTTTCCGGCCAATTCTCACGAGCGTTCTGCCCAAATCGGGATCGATTTGGGCAGAACGCTCGTGAGAATTGGCCGGCGTTGGGCAGCCCTGGTCAGCGCCCAGTTCCGCGTGGAGCAGGGCCCTTTCTCGCTCGGGGCATGTCGGGGCCACCCGGAAAACGAGCCGCGACGATGGGGCGCGGCCGGCGGCCCCGGCGCCGGGGAGGTTTCCCCGAGCAGAGTGGATGGAGGCGCCGTGGCCGGGCGTCCGCCTCCGCCGTGGCGGGCGGCCGGGGCGCCCGTGGAGGGGGCTGGCCTCTGTGGGGAAACGGATTGTTCTCTCACTCCACGGCTGGGACGAAGCCGCGAATGGTGCCGTTGTCTCCGGGACGGTCGGGGGACTCGTGGCGCGGGACTCAGGGTTCCCCATGGGGAGGCCCCCAGGCTCAGGCCCCTGGCAACCGAAGGCTGAGCAAGCAGGCCCGGTTCCGGGCCCGGCTTTCGGGGCTGCCCGGCCCCAGCTGCCAGCGCCAGGGAGGGGACCCCCGGAGGCTGAGGATCGGGAGGCGTCGGCCTCCCCGGTGCACGCCTCCCGCAGCTCCTCCTGGCGGTGCCGGAACGCGACGACACGCGATCCCGGACAGGGCCCCGGGGGGGAGGCGCTGCGGCCCTGTGGTGCCCGAAGAATGTTCGCCGGGCTTTTTCCGGCCAATTCTCACGAGCGTTCTGCCCAAATCGGGATCGATTTGGGCAGAACGCCCGTGAGAATTGGCCGGCGTTGGGCAGCCCTGGTCAGCGCCCAGTTCCGCGTGGAGCAGGGCCCTTTCTCGCTCGGGGCATGTCGCGGCCTCCCGGAAAACGAGCTGCGACGTTGGGGCGCGTCCGGCGGCCCCGGCGCCGGGGAGGTTTCCCCGAGCAGAGTGGATGGAGGCGCCGTGGCCGGGCGTCCGCCTCCGCCGTGGCGGGCGGCCGGGGCGCCCGTGGAGGGGCCTGGCCTCTGTGGGGAAACGGATTGTTCTCTCACTCCACGGCTGGGACGAAGCCGCGAATGGTGCCGTTGTCTCCGGGACGGTCGGGGGACTCGTGGCGCGGGACTCAGTGTTCCCCATGGGGAGGCCCCCAGGCTCAGGCCCCTGGCAACGGAAGGCTGAGCAAGCAGGCCCGGTTCCGGGCCCGGCTTTCGGGGCTGCCTGGCCCCAGCTGCCGGCGCCAGGGAGGGGACCCCCGGAGGCTGAGGAGCGGGAGGCGTCGGCCTCCCCGGTGCACGCCTCCCGCAGCTCCTCCTGGCGGAGCTAGAACGCGACGACACACGATCCCGGACAGGGCCCCGGGGGGGCGGCCCTGCGGCCCTGTGGTGCCCGAAGTGTGTTCGCCGGGCTTTTTCCGGCCAATTCTCACGAGCGTTCTGCCCAAATCGGGATCGATTTGGGCAGAACGCTCGTGAGAATTGGCCGGCGTTGGGCAGCCCTGGTCAGCGCCCAGTTCCGCGTGGAGCAGGGCCCTTTCTCGCTCGGGGCATGTCGTGGCCACCCGGGAAACGAGCCGCGACGATGGGGCGCGGCCGGCGGCCCCGGCGCCGGGGAGGTTTCCCCGAGCAGAGTGGATGGAGGCGCCGTGGCCGGGCGTCCGCCTCCGCCGTGGCGGGCGGCCGGGGCGCCCGTGGAGGGGGCTGGCCTCTGTGGGGAAACGGATTGATCTCTCACTCCACGGCTGGGACGAAGCCGCGAATTGTGCCGTTGTCGCCGGGACGGTCGGGGGACTCGTGGCGCGGGACTCAGGGTTCCCCTTGGGGAGGCCCCCAGGCTCAGGCCCCTGGCAACTGAAGACTGAGCAAGCAGGCCCGGGCCCGGGCCCGGCTTTCGGGGCTGCCCGTCCCCAGCTGCCGGCGCCAGGGAGGTGACCCCTGGAGGCTGAGGAGTGGGAGGCGTCGGCCTCCCCGGTGCACGCCTCGCGCAGCTCCTCCTGGCGGTGCCGGAACGCGACGACACGCGATCCCGGACAGGGCCCCGGGGGGGGGCCCTGCGGCCCTGTGTTGCCCGAAGTGTGTTCGCCGGGGTTTTTCCGGCCAATTCTCACGAGCGTTCTGCCCAAATCGGGATCGATTTGGGCAGAACGCTCGTGAGAATTGGCCGGCGTTGGGCAGCCCTGTTCAACGGCCAGTTCCGCGTGGAGCAGGGCCCTTTCTCACTCGGGGCATGTCGCGGCCACCCGGAAAACGAGCCGCGACGATGGGGCGCGGCCGGCGGCCCCGGTGCCTGGGAGGTTTCCCCGAGCAGAGTGGATGGAGGCGCCGTGGCCGGGCGTCCGCCTCCGCCGTGGCGGGCGGCCGGGGCGCCCGTGGAGGGGGCTGGCCTCTGTGGGGAAACGGATTGATCTCTCACTCCACGGCTGGGACGAAGCCGCGAATGGTGCCGTTGTCTCCGGGATGGTCGGGGGACTCGTGGCGCGGGACTCAGTGTTCCCCATGGGGAGGCCCCCAGGCTCAGGCCCCTGGCAACGGAAGGCTGAGCAAGCAGGCCCGGTTCCGGGCCCGGCTTTCGGGGCTGCCTGGCCCCAGCTGCCGGCGCCAGGGAGGGGACCCCCGGAGGCTGAGGAGCGGGAGGCGTCGGCCTCCCCGGTGCACGCCTCCCGCAGCTCCTCCTGGCGGAGCTAGAACGCGACGACACACGATCCCGGACAGGGCCCCGGGGGGGCGGCCCTGCGGCCCTGTGGTGCCCGAAGTGTGTTCGCCGGGCTTTTTCCGGCCAATTCTCACGAGCGTTCTGCCCAAATCGGGATCGATTTGGGCAGAACGCTCGTGAGAATTGGCCGGCGTTGGGCAGCCCTGGTCAGCGCCCAGTTCCGCGTGGAGCAGGGCCCTTTCTCGCTCGGGGCATGTCGTGGCCACCCGGGAAACGAGCCGCGACGATGGGGCGCGGCCGGCGGCCCCGGCGCCGGGGAGGTTTCCCCGAGCAGAGTGGATGGAGGCGCCGTGGCCGGGCGTCCGCCTCCGCCGTGGCGGGGGGCCGGGGCGCCCGTGGAGGGGGCTGGCCTCTGTGGGGAAACGGATTGATCTCTCACTACACGGCATGGACGAAGCCGCGAATTGTGCCGTTGTCGCCGGGACGGTCGGGGGACTCGTGGCGCGGGACTCAGGGTTCCCCTTGGGGAGGCCCCCAGGCTCAGGCCCCTGGCAACTGAAGACTGAGCAAGCAGGCCCGGGCCCGGGCCCGGCTTTCGGGGCTGCCCGTCCCCAGCTGCCGGCGCCAGGGAGGTGACCCCTGGAGGCTGAGGAGTGGGAGGCGTCGGCCTCCCCGGTGCACGCCTCGCGCAGCTCCTCCTGGCGGTGCCGGAACGCGACGACACGCGATCCCGGACAGGGCCCCGGGGGGGGGCCCTGCGGCCCTGTGGTGCCCGAAGTGTGTTCGCCGGGGTTTTTCCGGCCAATTCTCACGAGCGTTCTGCCCAAATCGGGATCGATTTGGGCAGAACGCTCGTGAGAATTGGCCGGCGTTGGGCAGCCCTGTTCAACGGCCAGTTCCGCGTGGAGCAGGGCCCTTTCTCACTCGGGGCATGTCGCGGCCACCCGGAAAACGAGCCGCGACGATGGGGCGCGGCCGGCGGCCCCGGTGCCTGGGAGGTTTCCCCGAGCAGAGTGGATGGAGGCGCCGTGGCCGGGCGTCCGCCTCCGCCGTGGCGGGCGGCCGGGGCGCCCGTGGAGGGGGCTGGCCTCTGTGGGGAAACGGATTGATCTCTCACTCCACGGCTGGGACGAAGCCGCGAATGGTGCCGTTGTTGCCGGGACGGTCGGGGGACTCGTGGCGCGGGACTCAGGGTTCCCCATGGGGAGGCCCCCAGGCTCAGGCCCCTGGCAACGGAAGGCTGAGCAAGCAGGCCCGGTTCCGGGCCCGGCTTTCGGGGCTGCCTGGCCCCAGCTGCCGGCGCCAGGGAGGGGACCCCCGGAGGCTGAGAAGCGTGAGGCGTCGGCCTCCCCGGTGCACGCCTCCCGCAGCTCCTCCTGGCGGAGCCAGAACGCGATGACACGCGATCCCGGACAGGGCCCCGGGGGGGCGGCCCTGCGGCCCTGTGGTGCCCGAAGTGTGTTCGCCGGGCTTTTTCCGGCCAATTCTCACGAGCGTTCTGCCCAAATCGGGATCGATTTGGGCAGAACGCTCGTGAGAATTGGCCGGCGTAGGGCAGCCCTGGTCAGCGCCCAGTTCCGCGTGGAGCAGGGCCCTTTCTCGCTCGGGGCATGTCGGGGCCACCCGGAAAACGAGCCGCGACGATGGGGCGCGGCCGGCGTCCCCGGCGCCGGGGAGGTTTCCCCGAGCAGAGTGGATGGAGGCGCCGTGGCCGGGCGTCCGCCTCCGCCGTGGCGTGCGGCCGGGGCGCCCGTGGAGGGGGCTGGCCTCTGTGGGGAAACGGATTGTTCTCTCACTCCACGGCTGGGACGAAGCCGCGAATGGTGCCGTTGTCTCCGGGACGGTCGGGGGACTCGTGGCGCGGGACTCAGGGTTCCCCATGGGGAGGCCCCCAGGCTCAGGCCCCTGGCAACCGAAGGCTGAGCAAGCAGGCCCGGTTCCGGGCCCGGCTTTCGGGGCTGCCCGGCCCCAGCTGCCAGCGCCAGGGAGGGGACCCCCGGAGGCTGAGGAGCGGGAGGCGTCGGCCTCCCCGGTGCACGCCTCCCGCAGCTCCTCCTGGCGGTGCCGGAACGCGACGACACGCGATCCCGGACAGGGCCCCGGGGGGGCGGCGCTGCGGCCCTGTGGTGCCCGAAGAATGTTCGCCGGGCTTTTTCCGGCCAATTCTCACGAGCGTTCTGCCCAAATCGGGATCGATTTGGGCAGAACGCTCGTGAGAATTGGCCGGCGTTGGGCAGCCCTGGTCAGCGCCCAGTTCCGCGTGGAGCAGGGCCCTTTCTCGCTCGGGGCATGTCGCGGCCTCCCGGAAAACGAGCCGCGACGATGGGGCGCGTCCGGCGGCCCCGGCGCCGGGGAGGTTTCCCCGAGCAGAGTGGATGGAGGCGCCGTGGCCGGGCGTCCGCCTCCGCCGTGGCGGGCGGCCGGGGCGCCCGTGGAGGGGCCTGGCCTCTGTGGGGAAACGGATTGTTCTCTCACTCCACGGCTGGGACGAAGCCGCGAATGGTGCCGTTGTCTCCGGGACGGTCGGGGGACTCGTGGCGCGGGACTCAGTGTTCCCCATGGGGAGGCCCCCAGGCTCAGGCCCCTGGCAACGGAAGGCTGAGCAAGCAGGCCCGGTTCTGGGCCCGGCTTTCGGGGCTGCCTGGCCCCAGCTGCCGGCGCCAGGGAGGGGACCCCCGGAGGCTGAGGAGCGGGAGGCGTCGGCCTCCCCGGTGCACGCCTCCCGCAGCTCCTCCTGGCGGAGCTAGAACGCGACGACACACGATCCCGGACAGGGCCCCGGGGGGGCGGCCCTGCGGCCCTGTGGTGCCCGAAGTGTGTTCGCCGGGCTTTTTCCGGCCAATTCTCACGAGCGTTCTGCCCAAATCGGGATCGATTTGGGCAGAACGCTCGTGAGAATTGGCCGGCGTTGGGCAGCCCTGGTCAGCGCCCAGTTCCGCGTGGAGCAGGGCCCTTTCTCGCTCGGGGCATGTCGTGGCCACCCGGGAAACGAGCCGCGACGATGGGGCGCGGCCGGCGGCCCCGGCGCCGGGGAGGTTTCCCCGAGCAGAGTGGATGGAGGCGCCGTGGCCGGGCGTCCGCCTCCGCCGTGGCGGGCGGCCGGGGCGCCCGTGGAGGGGGCTGGCCTCTGTGGGGAAACGGATTGATCTCTCACTCCACGGCTGGGACGAAGCCGCGAATTGTGCCGTTGTCGCTGGGACGGTCGGGGGACTCGTGGCGCGGGACTCAGGGTTCCCCTTGGGGAGGCCCCCAGGCTCAGGCCCCTGGCAACTGAAGACTGATCAAGCAGGCCCGGGCCCGGGCCCGACTTTCGGGGCTGCCCGTCCCCAGCTGCCGGCGCCAGGGAGGTGACCCCTGGAGGCTGAGGAGTGGGAGGCGTCGGCCTCCCCGGTGCACGCCTCGCGCAGCTCCTCCTGGCGGTGCCGGAACGCGACGACACGCGATCCCTGACAGGGCCCCGGGGGGGGGCCCTGCGGCCCTGTGGTGCCCGAAGTGTGTTCGCCGGGGTTTTTCCGGCCAATTCTCACGAGCGTTCTGCCCAAATCGGGATCGATTTGGGCAGAACGCTCGTGAGAATTGGCCGGCGTTGGGCAGCCCTGTTCAACGGCCAGTTCCGCGTGGAGCAGGGCCCTTTCTCACTCGGGGCATGTCGTGGCCACCCGGGAAACGAGCCGCGACGATGGGGCGTGGCCGGCGGCCCCGGCGCCGGGGAGGTTTCCCCGAGCAGAGTGGATGGAGGCGCCGTGGCCGGGCGTCCGCCTCCGCCGTGGCGGGCGGCCGGGGCGCCCGTGGAGGGGGCTGGCCTCTGTGGGGAAACGGATTGATCTCTCACTACACGGCTGGGACGAAGCCGCGAATTGTGCCGTTGTCGCCGGGACGGTCGGGGGACTCGTGGCGCGGGACTCAGGGTTCCCCTTGGGGAGGCCCCCAGGCTCAGGCCCCTGGCAACTGAAGACTGAGCAAGCAGGCCCGGGCCCGGGCCCGGCTTTCGGGGCTGCCCGTCCCCAGCTGCCGGCGCCAGGGAGGTGACCCCTGGAGGCTGAGGAGTGGGAGGCGTCGGCCTCCCCGGTGCACGCCTCGCGCAGCTCCTCCTGGCGGTGCCGGAACGCGACGACACGCGATCCCGGACAGGGCCCCGGGGGGGGGCCCTGCGGCCCTGTGGTGCCCGAAGTGTGTTCGCCGGGGTTTTTCCGGCCAATTCTCACGAGCGTTCTGCCCAAATCGGGATCGATTTGGGCAGAACGCTCGTGAGAATTGGCCGGCGTTGGGCAGCCCTGTTCAACGGCCAGTTCCGCGTGGAGCAGGGCCCTTTCTCACTCGGGGCATGTCGCGGCCACCCGGAAAATGAGCCGCGACGATGGGGCGCGGCCGGCGGCCCCGGTGCCTGGGAGGTTTCCCCGAGCAGAGTGGATGGAGGCGCCGTGGCCGGGCGTCCGCCTCCGCCGTGGCGGGCGGCCAGGGCGCCCGTGGAGGGGGCTGGCCTCTGTGGGGAAACGGATTGATCTCTCACTCCACCCCTGGCACGAAGCCGCGAATGGTGCCGTTGTCTCCGGGACGGTCGGGGGACTCGTGGCGCGGGACTCAGTGTTCCCCATGGGGAGGCCCCCAGGCTCAGGCCCCTGGCAACGGAAGGCTGAGCAAGCAGGCCCGGTTCCGGGCCCGGCTTTCGGGGCTGCCTGGCCCCAGCTGCCGGCGCCAGGGAGGGGACCCCCGGAGGCTGAGGAGCGGGAGGCGTCGGCCTCCCCGGTGCACGCCTCCCGCAGCTCCTCCTGGCGGAGCTAGAACGCGACGACACACGATCCCGGACAGGGCCCCGGGGGGGCGGCCCTGCGGCCCTGTGGTGCCCGAAGTGTGTTCGCCGGGCTTTTTCCGGCCAATTCTCACGAGCGTTCTGCCCAAATCGGGATCGATTTGGGCAGAACGCTCGTGAGAATTGGCCGGCGTTGGGCAGCCCTGGTCAGCGCCCAGTTCCGCGTGGAGCAGGGCCCTTTCTCGCTCGGGGCATGTCGGGGCCACCCGGAAAACGAGCCGCGACGATGGGGCGCGGCCGGCGGCCCCGGCGCCGGGGAGGTTTCCCCGAGCAGAGTGGATGGAGGCGCCGTGGCCGGGCGTCCGCCTCCGCCGTGGCGGGCGGCCAGGGCGCTCGTGGAGGGGGCTGGCCTCTGTGGGGAAACGGATTGTTCTCTCACTCCACGGCTGGGACGAAGCCGCGAATGGTGCCGTTGTCTCCGGGACGGTCGGGGGACTCGTGGCGCGGGACTCAGGGTTCCCCATGGGGAGGCCCCCAGGCTCAGGCCCCTGGAAACCGAAGGCTGAGCAAGCAGGCCCGGTTCCGGGCCCGGCTTTCGGGGCTGCCCGGCCCCAGCTGCCAGCGCCAGGGAGGGGACCCCCGGAGGCTGAGGAGCGGGAGGCGTCGGCCTCCCCGGTGCACGCCTCCCGCAGCTCCTCCTGGCGGTGCCGGAACGCGACGACACGCGATCCCGGACAGGGCCCCGGGGGGGCGGCGCTGCGGGCCTGTGGTGCCCGAAGTGTGTTCGCCGGGCTTTTTCCGGCCAATTCTCACGAGCGTTCTGCCCAAATCGGGATCGATTTGGGCAGAACGCTCGTGAGAATTGGCCGGCGTTGGGCAGCCCTTGTCAGCGCCCAGTTCCGCGTGGAGCAGGGCCCTTTCTCGCTCGGGGCATGTCGCGGCCTCCCGGAAAACGAGCCGCGACGATGGGGCGCGTCCGGCGGCCCCGGCGCCGGAGAGGTTTCCCCGAGCAGAGTGGATGGAGGCGCCGTGGCCGGGCGTCCGCCTCCGCCGTGGCGGGCGGCCGGGGCGCCCGTGGAGGGGGCTGGCCTCTGTGGGGAAACGGATTGATCTCTCACTCCACGGCTGGGACGAAGCCGCGAATGGTGCCGTTGTCACCGGGACGGTCGGGGGACTCGTGGCGCGGGACTCAGGGTTCCCCATGGGGAGGCCCCCAGGCTCAGGCCCCTGGCAACAGAAGACTGAGCAAACAGGCCCGGTTCCGGGCCCGGCTTTCGGGGCTGCCCGGCCCCAGCTGCCGGCGCCAGGGAGGGGACCCCCGGAGGCTGAGGAGCGGGAGGCGTCGGCCTCCCCGGTGCACGCCTCCCGCAGCTCCTCCTGGCGGTGCCGGAACGCGACGACACGCGATCCCGGACAGGGCCCCGGGGGGGCGGCGCTGCGGGCCTGTGGTGCCCGAAGTGTGTTCGCCGGGCTTTTTCCGGCCAATTCTCACGAGCGTTCTGCCCAAATCGGGATCGATTTGGGCAGAACGCTCGTGAGAATTGGCCGGCGTTGGGCAGGCCTGGTCAGCGCCCAGTTCCGCGTGGAGCAGGGCCCTTTCTCGCTCGGGGCATGTCGCGGCCTCCCGGAAAACGAGCCGCGACGATGGGGCGCGTCCGGCGGCCCCGGCGCCGGAGAGGTTTCCCCGAGCAGAGTGGATGGAGGCGCCGTGGCCGGGCGTCCGCCTCCGCCGTGGCGGGCGGCCGGGGCGCCCGTGGAGGGGGCTGGCCTCTGTGGGGAAACGGATTGATCTCTCACTCCACGGCTGGGACGAAGCCGCGAATGGTGCCGTTGTCACCGGGACGGTCGGGGGACTCGTGGCGCGGGACTCAGGGTTCCCCATGGGGAGGCCCCCAGGCTCAGGCCCCTGGCAACAGAAGACTGAGCAAACAGGCCCGGTTCCGGGCCCGGCTTTCGGGGCTGCCCGGCCCCAGCTGCCGGCGCCAGGGAGGGGACCCCCGGAGGCTGAGGAGCGGGAGGCGTCGGCCTCCCCGGTGCACGCCTCCCGCAGCTCCTCCTGGCGGTGCCGGAACGCGACGACACGCGATCCCGGACAGGGCCGCGGGGGGGCGGCGCTGCGGCCCTGTGGTGCCCGAAGAATGTTCGCCGGGCTTTTTCCGGCCAATTCTCACGAGCGTTCTGCCCAAATCGGGATCGATTTGGGCAGAACGCTCGTGAGAATTGGCCGGCGTTGGGCAGCCCTGGTCAGCGCCCAGTTCCGCGTGGAGCAGGGCCCTTTCTCGCTCGGGGCATGTCGCGGCCTCCCGGAAAACGAGCCGCGACGATGGGGCGCGTCCGGCGGCCCCGGCGCCGGGGAGGTTTCCCCGAGCAGAGTGGATGGAGGCGCCGTGGCCGGGCGTCCGCCTCCGCCGTGGCGGGCGGCCGGGGCGCCCGTGGAGGGGCCTGGCCTCTGTGGGGAAACGGATTGTTCTCTCACTCCACGGCTGGGACGAAGCCGCGAATGGTGCCGTTGTCTCCGGGACGGTCGGGGGACTCGTGGCGCGGGACTCAGTGTTCCCCATGGGGAGGCCCCCAGGCTCAGGCCCCTGGCAACGGAAGGCTGAGCAAGCAGGCCCGGTTCCGGGCCCGGCTTTCGGGGCTGCCTGGCCCCAGCTGCCGGCGCCAGGGAGGGGACCCCCGGAGGCTGAGGAGCGGGAGGCGTCGGCCTCCCCGGTGCACGCCTCCCGCAGCTCCTCCTGGCGGAGCTAGAACGCGACGACACACGATCCCGGACAGGGCCCCGGGGGGGCGGCCCTGCGGCCCTGTGGTGCCCGAAGTGTGTTCGCCGGGCTTTTTCCGGCCAATTCTCACGAGCGTTCTGCCCAAATCGGGATCGATTTGGGCAGAACGCTCGTGAGAATTGGCCGGCGTTGGGCAGCCCTGGTCAGCGCCCAGTTCCGCGTGGAGCAGGGCCCTTTCTCGCTCGGGGCATGTCGTGGCCACCCGGGAAACGAGCCGCGACGATGGGGCGCGGCCGGCGGCCCCGGCGCCGGGGAGGTTTCCCCAAGCAGAGTGGATGGAGGCGCCGTGGCCGGGCGTCCGCCTCCGCCGTGGCGGGCGGCCGGGGCGCCCGTGGAGGGGGCTGGCCTCTGTGGGGAAACGGATTGATCTCTCACTCCACGGCTGGGACGAAGCCGCGAATTGTGCCGTTGTCGCTGGGACGGTCGGGGGACTCGTGGCGCGGGACTCAGGGTTCCCCTTGGGGAGGCCCCCAGGCTCAGGCCCCTGGCAACTGAAGACTGAGCAAGCAGGCCCGGGCCCGGGCCCGACTTTCGGGGCTGCCCGTCCCCAGCTGCCGGCGCCAGGGAGGTGACCCCTGGAGGCTGAGGAGTGGGAGGCGTCGGCCTCCCCGGTGCACGCCTCGCGCAGCTCCTCCTGGCGGTGCCGGAACGCGACGACACGCGATCCCGGACAGGGCCCCGGGGGGGGGCCCTGCGGCCCTGTGGTGCCCGAAGTGTGTTCGCCGGGGTTTTTCCGGCCAATTCTCACGAGCGTTCTGCCCAAATCGGGATCGATTTGGGCAGAACGCTCGTGAGAATTGGCCGGCGTTGGGCAGCCCTGTTCAACGGCCAGTTCCGCGTGGAGCAGGGCCCTTTCTCACTCGGGGCATGTCGTGGCCACCCGGGAAACGAGCCGCGACGATGGGGCGTGGCCGGCGGCCCCGGCGCCGGGGAGGTTTCCCCGAGCAGAGTGGATGGAGGCGCCGTGGCCGGGCGTCCGCCTCCGCCGTGGCGGGCGGCCGGGGCGCCCGTGGAGGGGGCTGGCCTCTGTGGGGAAACGGATTGATCTCTCACTACACGGCTGGGACGAAGCCGCGAATTGTGCCGTTGTCGCCGGGACGGTCGGGGGACTCGTGGCGCGGGACTCAGGGTTCCCCTTGGGGAGGCCCCCAGGCTCAGGCCCCTGGCAACTGAAGACTGAGCAAGCAGGCCCGGGCCCGGGCCCGGCTTTCGGGGCTGCCCGTCCCCAGCTGCCGGCGCCAGGGAGGTGACCCCTGGAGGCTGAGGAGTGGGAGGCGTCGGCCTCCCCGGTGCACGCCTCGCGCAGCTCCTCCTGGCGGTGCCGGAACGCGACGACACGCGATCCCGGACAGGGCCCCGGGGGGGGGCCCTGCGGCCCTGTGGTGCCCGAAGTGTGTTCGCCGGGGTTTTTCCGGCCAATTCTCACGAGCGTTCTGCCCAAATCGGGATCGATTTGGGCAGAACGCTCGTGAGAATTGGCCGGCGTTGGGCAGCCCTGTTCAACGGCCAGTTCCGCGTGGAGCAGGGCCCTTTCTCACTCGGGGCATGTCGCGGCCACCCGGAAAAAGAGCCGCGACGATGGGGCGCGGCCGGCGGCCCCGGTGCCTGGGAGGTTTCCCCGAGCAGAGTGGATGGAGGCGCCGTGGCCGGGCGGCCGCCTCCGCCGTGGCGGGCGGCCAGGGCGCCCGTGGAGGGGGCTGGCCTCTGTGGGGAAACGGATTGATCTCTCACTCCACCCCTGGCACGAAGCCGCGAATGGTGCCGTTGTCTCCGGGACGGTCGGGGGACTCGTGGCGCGGGACTCAGTGTTCCCCATGGGGAGGCCCCCAGGCTCAGGCCCCTGGCAACGGAAGGCTGAGCAAGCAGGCCCGGTTCCGGGCCCGGCTTTCGGGGCTGCCTGGCCCCAGCTGCCGGCGCCAGGGAGGGGACCCCCGGAGGCTGAGGAGCGGGAGGCGTCGGCCTCCCCGGTGCACGCCTCCCGCAGCTCCTCCTGGCGGAGCTAGAACGCGACGACACACGATCCCGGACAGGGCCCCGGGGGGGCGGCCCTGCGGCCCTGTGGTGCCCGAAGTGTGTTCGCCGGGCTTTTTCCGGCCAATTCTCACGAGCGTTCTGCCCAAATCGGGATCGATTTGGGCAGAACGCTCGTGAGAATTGGCCGGCGTTGGGCAGCCCTGGTCAGCGCCCAGTTCCGCGTGGAGCAGGGCCCTTTCTCGCTCGGGGCATGTCGGGGCCACCCGGAAAACGAGCCGCGACGATGGGGCGCGGCCGGCGGCCCCGGCGCCGGGGAGGTTTCCCCGAGCAGAGTGGATGGAGGCGCCGTGGCCGGGCGTCCGCCTCCGCCGTGGCGGGCGGCCAGGGCGCTCGTGGAGGGGGCTGGCCTCTGTGGGGAAACGGATTGTTCTCTCACTCCACGGCTGGGACGAAGCCGCGAATGGTGCCGTTGTCTCCGGGACGGTCGGGGGACTCGTGGCGCGGGACTCAGGGTTCCCCATGGGGAGGCCCCCAGGCTCAGGCCCCTGGAAACCGAAGGCTGAGCAAGCAGGCCCGGTTCCGGGCCCGGCTTTCGGGGCTGCCCGGCCCCAGCTGCCAGCGCCAGGGAGGGGACCCCCGGAGGCTGAGGAGCGGGAGGCGTCGGCCTCCCCGGTGCACGCCTCCCGCAGCTCCTCCTGGCGGTGCCGGAACGCGACGACACGCGATCCCGGACAGGGCCCCGGGGGGGCGGCGCTGCGGGCCTGTGGTGCCCGAAGTGTGTTCGCCGGGCTTTTTCCGGCCAATTCTCACGAGCGTTCTGCCCAAATCGGGATCGATTTGGGCAGAACGCTCGTGAGAATTGGCCGGCGTTGGGCAGCCCTGGTCAGCGCCCAGTTCCGCGTGGAGCAGGGCCCTTTCTCGCTCGGGGCATGTCGCGGCCTCCCGGAAAACGAGCCGCGACGATGGGGCGCGTCCGGCGGCCCCGGCGCCGGAGAGGTTTCCCCGAGCAGAGTGGATGGAGGCGCCGTGGCCGGGCGTCCGCCTCCGCCGTGGCGGGCGGCCGGGGCGCCCGTGGAGGGGGCTGGCCTCTGTGGGGAAACGGATTGATCTCTCACTCCACGGCTGGGACGAAGCCGCGAATGGTGCCGTTGTCTCCGGGACGGTCGGGGGACTCGTGGCGCGGGACTCAGGGTTCCCCATGGGGAGGCCCCCAGGCTCAGGCCCCTGGCAACCGAAGGCTGAGCAAGCAGGCCCGGTTCCGGGCCCGGCTTTCGGGGCTGCCCGGCCCCAGCTGCCAGCGCCAGGGAGGGGACCCCCGGAGGCTGAGGAGCGGGAGGCGTCGACCTCCCCGGTGCACGCCTCCCGCAGCTCCTCCTGGCGGTGCCGGAACGCGACGACACGCGATCCCGGACAGGGCCCCGGGGGGGCGTCCCTGCGGCCCTGTGGTGCCCGAAGTGTGTTCGCCGGGCTTTTTCCGGCCAATTCTCACGAGCGTTCTGCCCAAATCGGGATCGATTTGGGCAGAACGCTCGTGAGAATTGGCCGGCGTTGGGCAGCCCTGGTCAGCGCCCAGTTCCGCGTGGAGCAGGGCCCTTTCTCGCTCGGGGCATGTCGCGGCCTCCCGGAAAACGAGCCGCGACGATGGGGCGCGTCCGGCGGCCCCGGCGCCGGGGAGGTTTCCCCGAGCAGAGTGGATGGAGGCGCCGTGGCCGGGCGTCCGCCTCCGCCGTGGCGGGCGGCCCGGGCGCCCGTGGAGGGGGCTGGCCTCTGTGGGGAAACGGATTGATCTCTCACTCCACGGCTGGGACGAAGCCGCGAATGGTGCCGTTGTCGCCGGGACGGTCGGGGGACTCGTGGCGCGGGACTCAGGGTTCCCCATGGGGAGGCCCCCAGGCTCAGGCCCCTGGCAACGGAAGACTGAGCAAACAGGCCCGGTTCCGGGCCCTGCTTTCGGGGCTGCCCGGCCCCAGCTGCCGGCGCCAGGGACGGGACCCCCGGAGGCTGAGGAGCGGGAGGCGTCGGCCTCCCCGGTGCACCCCTCCCGCAGCTCCTCCTGGCGGAGCCGGAACGCGACGACACGCGATCCCGGACAGGGCCCCGGGGGGGCGGCCCTGCGGCCCTGTGGTGCCCGAAGTGTGTTCGCCGGGCTTTTTCTGGCCAATTCTCACGAGCGTTCTGCCCAAATCGGGATCGATTTGGGCAGAACGCTCGTGAGAATTGGCCGGCGTTGGGCAGCCCTGGTCAGCGCCCAGTTCCGCGTGGAGCAGGGCCCTTTCTCGCTCGGGGCATGTCGCGGCAACCCGGAAAACGAGCCGCGACGATGGGGCGCGGCCGGCGGCCCCGGCGCCGGGGAGGTTTCCCCGAGCAGAGTGGATGGAGGCGCCGTGGCCGGGCGTCCGCCTCCGCCGTGGCGCGCGGCCGGGGCGCCCGTGGAGGGGGCTGGCCTCTGTGGGGGAACGGATTGATCTCTCACTCCACGGTTCGGACGAAGCCGCGAAATGTGCCGTTGTCGCCGGGACGGTCGGGGGGAATCGTGGCGCGGGACTCAGGGTTCCCCATGGGGAGGCCCCCAGGCTCAGGCCCCTGGCAACGGAAGGCTGAGCAAGCAGGCCCGGGCCCGGGCCCTGCTTTCGGGGCTGGCCCAACCCCAGCTGCCAGCGCCAGTAAGGGGATCCCCAGAGGCTGAGGAGCGGGAGGAGTCGGCCTCTCCGGGGCACGCCTCCCGGAGCTCCTACTGGCGGTGCCGGAACGGGACGACACGCGATCCTGGACAGGGCCCTGGGGGGGCGGCCCTGCGGCCCTGTGGTGCCCGAAGTGTGTTCGCCGGGCATTTTCCGGCCAATTCTCACGAGCGTACTGCCCAATTCGGGTCGATTTGGGCAGAACGCTCGTGAGAATTGGCCTGCGTTGGGCAGCCCTGGTCAGCGTCCTGTTTCGCGTGGAGCAGGGCCCTTTCTCGCTCGGGGCATGTCTCGGCCACCGGAAAACAAGCCGCGACGATGGGGCGCGGCCGGCGGCCCCGGCGCTGGGGAGGTTTCCCCAAGCAGAGTGGATGGAGGCGCCGTGGCCGGGCGTCCGCCTCCGCCGTGGCGGGCGGCCGGGGCGCCCGTGGAGGGGGCTGGCCTCTGTGGGGGAACGGAGTGATCTCTCACTCCACGGCTGGGACCAAGCCGCGAAAGGTGCCGTTGTCGCCGGGACGGTCGGGGGGACTCGTGGCGTGGGACTCAGGGTTCCCCATGCGGAGGCCCCCAGGCTCAGGCCCCTGGCAACGGAAGGCTGAGCAAGGAGGCCCGGGCCCGGGCCTAGCTTTCGGGGCTGGCCCGGCACCAGCGGCCGGCGCCAGGGAGGGGACCCCCGGAGGCTGAGGAGCGGGAGGCGTCGGCCTCCCCGGGGCCCGCCTCCCGGAGCTCCTCCTGGCGGTGCCGGAAAGCGACGACACGCGATCCCGGACAGGGCCCCGGGGGGGCGGCCCTGCGGCCCTGTGGTGCCCGAAGTGTGTTTGCCGCGCGTTTTCCGGCCAATTCTCACGAGCGTTCTGCCCAAATCGGGATCGATTTGGGCAGAACGCTCGTGAGAATTGGCCGGCGTTGGGCAGCCCTGGTCAGCGCCCAGTGCCGCGTGGAGCAGGGCGCTTTCTCGCTCGGGGCATGGCGCGGCCACCCGGAAAACGAGCCGCGACGATGGGGCGCGGCCGGCGGCCCCGGCGCCGGGGAGTTTTCCCCGAGCAGAGTGGATGGAGGTGCCGTGGCCGGGCGTCCGCCTCCGCCGTGGCGGGCGGCCGGGGCGCCCGTGGAGGGGGATGGCCTCTGTGGGGGAACGGAGTGATCTCTCACTCCACGGCTGGGACCAAGCCGCGAAAGGTGCCATTGTCGCCGGGACGGTCGGGGGGACTCGTGGCGCGGGACTCAGGGTTCCCCATGCGGAGGCTCCCAGGCTCAGGCCCCTGGCAACGGAAGGCTGAGCAAGCAGGCACGGGCCCAGGCCTAGCTTTCGGGGCTGGCCCGGCCCCAGCGGCCGGCGCCAGGGAGGGGACCCCCGGAGGCTGAGGAGCGGGAGGCGTCGGCCTCCCCGGGGCCCGCCTCCCGGAGCTCCTCCTGGCGGTGCCGGAACGCGACGACACGCGATCCCGGACAGGGCCCCGGGGGGGCGGCCCTGCGGCCCTGTGGTGCCCGAAGTGTGTTCGCCGGGCGTTTTTCCGGCCAATTCTCATGAGCGTTCTGCCCAAATCGGGATCGATTTGGGCAGAACGCTCGTGAGAATTGGCCGGCGTTGGGCAGCCCTGGTCAGCGCCCAGGGCCGCGTGGAGCAGGGCGCTTTCTCGCTCGGGGCATGGCGCGGCCACCCGGAAAACGAGCCGCGACGATGGGGCGCGGCCGGCGGCCCCGGCGCCGGGGAGTTTTCCCCGAGCAGAGTGGATGGAGGCGCCGTGGCCGGTCGTCCGCCTCCGCCGTGGCGGTCGGCCGGGGCGCCCGTGGAGGGGGCTGGCCTCTGTGGGGGAACGGAGTGATCTCTCACTCCACGGCTGGGACCAAGCCGCGAAAGTTGCCGTTGTCGCCGGGACGGTCGGGGGGACTCGTGGCGCAGGACTCAGGGTTCCCCATGCGGAGGCTCCCAGGCTCAGGCCCCTGGAAACGGAAGGCTGAGCAAGCAGGCCCGGGCTCGGGCCTAGCTTTCGGGGCTGGCCCGGCCCCAGCGGCCGGCGCCAGGGAGGGGACCCCCGGAGGCTGAGGAGCGGGAGGCGTCGGCCTCCCCGGGGCCCGCCTCCCGGAGCTCCTCCTGGCGGTGCCGGAACGCGACGACACGCGATCCCGGACAGGGCCCCGGGGGGGGCGGCCCTGCGGCCCTCTGGTGCCCGAAGTGTGTTCGCCGGGCGTTTTCCGGCCAATTCTCACGAGCGTTCTGCCCAAATCGGGATCGATTTGGGCAGAACGCTCGTGAGAATTGGCCGGCGTTGGGCAGCCGTGGTCAGCGCCCAGTGCCGCGTGGAGCAGGGCGCTTTCTCGCTCGGGGCATGGCGCGGCCACCCGGAAAACGAGCCGCGACGATGGGGCGCGGCCGGCGGCCCCGGCGCCGGGGAGTTTTCCCCGAGCAGAGTGGATGGAGGCGCCGTGGCCGGGCGTCCGCCTCCGCCGTGGCGGGCGGCCGGGGCGCCCGTGGAGGGGACTGGCCTCTGTGGGGGAACGGTGTGATCTCTCACTCCACGGCTTGGACCAAGCCGCGAAAGGTGCCGTTGTCGCCGGGACGGTCGGGGGGACTCGTGGCGCGGGACTCAGGGTTCCCCATGCGGAGGCTCCCAGGCTCAGGCCCCTGGCAACGGAAGGCTGAGCAAGCGGGCCCGGGCCCGGGCCTAGATTTCGGGGCTGGCCCGGCCCCAGCGGCCGGCGCCAGGGAGGGGACCCCCGGAGGCTGAGGAGCGGGAGGCGTCGGCCTCCCCAGGGCCCGCCTCCCGGAGCTCCTCCTGGCGGTGCCGGAACGCGACGACACGCGATCCCGGACAGGGCCCCGGGGGGGCGGCCCTGCGGCCCTGTGGTGCCCGAACTGTGTTCGCCGGGCGTTTTCCGGCCAATTCTCACGAGCGTTCTGCCCAAATCGGCATCGATTTGGGCAGAACGCTCGTGAGAATTGGCCGGCGTTGGGCAGCCCTGGTCAGCGCCCAGTTCTGCGTGAGCAGGGCCCTTTCTCGCTCAAGGCATGTCGCGGCCACCCGGAAAACGAGCCGCGACATTGGGGCGCGGTCGGCGGCCCCGGCGCCGGGGAGTTTCCCCGAGCAGAGTGGATGGAGGCGCCGTGGCCGTGCGTCCGCCTCCGCCGTGGCGGGCGGCCGGGGCGCCCGTGGAGGGGGCTGGCCTCTGTGGGGGAACGGAGTGATCTCTCACTCCACGGCTGGGACGAAGCCGCGAAAGGTGCCGTTGTCGCCGGGACGGTCGGGGGGACTCGTGGCGCGGGACTCAGGGTTCCCCATGCGGAGGCCCACAGGCTCAGGCCCCTGGCAACGGAAGGCTGAGCAAGCAGGCCCGGGCCCGGGCCCGGGTTTCGGTGCTGGCCCGGCCCCAGCGGCCGGCGCCAGGGAGGGGACCTCCGGAGGCTGAGGAGCGGGAGGCGTCGGCCTCCCCGGGGCCCGCCTCCCGGAGCTCCTCCTGGCGGTGCCGGAACGCGACGACACGCGATCCCGGACAGGGCCCCGGGGGGGCGGCCCTGCGGCCCTGTGGTGCCCGAACTGTGTTCGCCGGGCGTTTTCCCGGCCAATTCTCACGAGCGTTCTGCCCAAATCGGCATCGATTTGGGCAGAACGCTCGTGAGAATTGGCCGGCGTTGGGCAGCCCTGGTCAGCGCCCAGTTCTGCGTGAGCAGGGCCCTTTCTCGCTCAAGGCATGTCGCGGCCACCCGGAAAACGAGCCGCGACATTGGGGCGCGGTCAGCGGCCCCGGCGCCGGGGAGTTTCCCCGAGCAGAGTGGATGGAGGCGCCGTGGCCGTGCGTCCGCCTCCGCCGTGGCGGGCGGCCGGGGCGCCCGTGGAGGGGGCTGGCCTCTGTGGGGGAACGGAGTGATCTCTCACTCCACGGCTGGGACGAAGCCGCGAAAGGTGCCGTTGTCGCCGGGACGGTCGGGGGGACTCGTGGCGCGGGACTCAGGGTTCCCCATGCGGAGGCCCCCAGGCTCAGGCCCCTGGCAACGGAAGGCTGAGCAAGCAGGCCCGGGCCCGGGCCCGGGTTTCGGTGCTGGCCCGGCCCCAGCGGCCGGCGCCAGGGAGGGGACCTCCGGAGGCTGAGGAGCGGGAGGCGTCGGCCTCCCCGGGGCCCGCCTCCCGGAGCTCCTCCTGGCGGTGCCGGAACGCGACGACACGCGATCCCGCACAAAGCCCCGGAGGGGCGGCCCTGCGGCCCTGTGGTGCCCGAAGTGTGTTCGCCAGGCGTTTTCCGGCCAATTCTCACGAGCGTTCTGCCCAAATCGGGATCGATTTGGGCAGAACGCTCGTGAGAATTGGCCGGCGTTGGGCAGCCCTGGTCAGCGCCCAGTGCCGCGTGGAGCAGGGCGCTTTCTCGCTCGGGGCATGGCGCGGCCACCCGGAAAACGAGCCGCGACGATGGGGCGCGGCCGGCGGCCCCGGCGACGGGGAGTTTTCCCCGAGCAGAGTGGATGGAGGCGCCGTGGCCGGGCGTCCGCCTCCGCCGTGGCGGGCGGCCGGGGCGCCCGTGGAGGGGGCTGGCCTCTGTGGGGGAACGGAGTGATCTCTCACTCCACGGCTGGGACCAAGCCGCGAAAGGTGCCGTTGTCGCCGGGACGGTCGGGGGGACTCGTGGCGCGGGACTCAGGGTTCCCCATGCGGAGGCCCCCAGGCTCAGGCCCCTGGCAACGGAAGGCTGAGCAAGCAGGCCCGGGCCCGGGCCCGGGTTTCGGGGCTGGCCCGGCCCCAGCGGCCGGCGCCAGGGAGGGGACCTCCAGAGGCTGAGGAGCGGGAGGCGTCGGCCTCCCCGGGGCCCGCCTCCCGGAGCTCCTCCTGGCGGTGCCGGAACGCGACGACACGCGATCCCGGACAGGGCCCCGGGGGGGGCGGCCCTGCGGCCCTGTGGTGCCCGAAGTGTGTTCGCCGCGCGTTTTCCGGCCAATTCTCACGAGCGTTCTGCCCAAATCGGGATCGATTTGGGCAGAACGCTCGTGAGAATTGGCCGGCGTTGGGCAGCCCTGGTCAGCGCCCAGTGCCGCGTGGAGCAGGGCGCTTTCTCGCTCGGGGCATGGCGCGGCCACCCGGAAAACGAGCCGCGACGATGGGGCGCGGCCGGCGGCCCCGGCGCCGGGGAGTTTTCCCCGAGCAGAGTGGATGGAGGCGCCGTGGCCGGGCGTCCGCCTCCGCCGTGGCGGGCGGCCGGGGCGCCTGTGGAGGGGGCTGGCCTCTGTGGGGGAACGGAGTGATCTCTCACTCCACGGCTGGGACCAAGCCGCGAAAGGTGCCGTTGTCGCCGGGACGGTCGGGGGGACTCGTGGCGCGGGACTCAGGGTTCCCCATGCGGAGGCCCCCAGGCTCAGGCCCCTGGCAACGGAAGGCTGAGCAAGGAGGCCTGGGCTCGGGCCTAGCTTTCGGGGCTGGCCCGGCCCCAGCGGCTGGCGCCAGGGAGGGGACCCCCGGAGGCTGAGGAGCGGGAGGCGTCGGCCTCCCCGGGGCCCGCCTCCCGGAGCTCCTCCTGGCGGTGCCGGAACGCGACGACACGCGATCCCGGACAGGGCCCCGGGGGGGCGGCCCTGCGGCCCTCTGGTGCCCGAAGTGTGTTCGCCGCGCGTTTTCCGGCCAATTCTCACGAGCGTTCTGCCCAAATCGGGATCGATTTGGGCAGAACGCTCGTGAGAATTGGCCGGCGTTGGGCAGCCCTGGTCAGCGCCCAGTGCCGCGTGGAGCAGGGCGCTTTCCTCGCTCGGGGCATGGCGCGGCCACCCGGAAAACGAGCCGCGACGATGGGGCGCGGCCGGCGGCCCCGGCGCCGGGGAGTTTTCCCCGAGCAGAGTGGAGGGAGGCGCCGTGGCGGGGCGTCCGCCTCCGCCGTGGCGGGCGGCCGGGGCGCCTGTGGAGGGGGCTGGCCTCTGTGGGGGAACGGAGTGATCTCTCACTCCACGGCTGGGACCAAGCCGCGAAAGGTGCCGTTGTCGCCGGGACGGTCGGGGGGACTCGTGGCCCGGGACTCAGTGTTCCCCATGCGGAGGCTCCCAGGCTCAGGCACCTGGCAACGGAAGGCTGAGCAAGCAGGCACGGGCCCGGGCCTAGATTTCGGGGCTGGCCCGGCCCCAGCGGCCGGCGCCAGGGAGGGGACCCCCGGAGGCTGAGGAGCGGGAGGCGTCGGCCTCCCCGGGGCCCGCCTCCCGGAGCTCCTCCTGGCGGTGCCGGAACGCGACGACACGCGATCCCGGACAGGGCCCCGGGGGGGCGGCCCTGCGGCCCTGTGGTGCCCGAAGTGTGTTCACCGGGCGTGTTCCGGCCAATTCTCACGAGCGTTCTGCCCAAATCGGGATCGATTTGGGCAGAACGCTCGTGAGAATTGGCCGGCGTTGGGCAGCCCTGGTCAGCGCCCAGTGCCGCGTGGAGCAGGGCGCTTTCTCGCTCGGGGGCATGGCGCGGCCACCCGGAAAACGAGCCGCGACGATGGGGCGCGGCCGGCGGCCCCGGCGCCGGGGAGTTTTCCCCGAGCAGAGTGGATGGAGGCGCCGAGGCCGGGCGTCCGCCTCCGCCGTGGCGGGCGGCCGGGGCGCCCGTGGAGGGGGCTGGCCTCTGTGGGGGAACGGAGTGATCTCTCACTCCACGGCTGGGACGAAGCTGCGAAAGGTGCCGTTGTCGCCGGGACGGTCGGGGGGACTCGTGGCGCGGGACTCAGGGTTCCCCATGCGGAGGCCCCCAGGCTCAGGCCCCTGGCAACGGAAGGCTGAGCAAGCAGGCCCGGGCCCGGGCCCGGGTTTCGGGGCTGGCCCGGCCCCAGCGGCCGGCGCCAGGGAGGGGACCCCCGGAGGCTGAGGAGCGGGAGGCGTCGGCCTCCCCGGGGCCCGCCTCCCGGAGCTCCTGGCGGTGCCGGAAAGCGACGACACGCGATCCTGGACAGGGCCCCGGGGGGGCGGCCCTGCGGCCCTGTGGTGCCCGAAGTGTGTTCGCCGCGTGTTTTCCGGCCAATTCTCACGAGCGTTCTGCCCAAATCGGGATCGATTTGGGCAGAACGCTCGTGAGAATTGGCCGGCGTTGGGCAGCCCTGGTCAGCGCCCAGTGCCGCGTGGAGCAGGGCGCTTTCTCGCTCGGGGCATGGCGCGGCCACCCGGAAATCGAGCCGCGACGATGGGGCGCGGCCGGCGGCCCCGGCGCCGGGGAGTTTTCCCCGAGCAGAGTGGATGGAGGCGCCGTGGCCGGCCGTCCGCCTCCGCCGTGGCGGGCGGCCGGGGCGCCCGTGGAGGGGGCTGGCCTCTGTGGGGGAACGGAGTGATCTCTCACTCCACGGCTGGGACGAAGCTGCGATAGGTGCCGTTGTCGCCGGGACGGTCGGGGGGACTCGTGGCGCGGGACTCAGGGTTCCCCATGCGGAGGCCCCCAGGCTCAGGCCCCTGGCAACGGAAGGCTGAGCAAGCAGGCCCGGGCCCGGGCCTGGGTTTCGGGGCTGGCCCGGCCCCAGCGGCCGGCGCCAGGGAGGGGACCCCCGGAGGCTGAGGAGCGGGAGGCGTCGGCCTCCCCGGGGCCCGCCTCCCGGAGCTCCTGGCGGTGCCGGAAAGCGACGACACGCGATCCTGGACAGGGCCCCGGGGGGGCGGCCCTGCGGCCCTGTGGTGCCCGAAGTGTGTTCGCCGCGTGTTTTCCGGCCAATTCTCACGAGCGTTCTGCCCAAATCGGGATCGATTTGGGCAGAACGCTCGTGAGAATTGGCCGGCGTTGGGCAGCCCTGGTCAGCGCCCAGTGCCGCGTGGAGCAGGGCGCTTTCTCGCTCGGGGCATGGCGCGGCCACCCGGAAATCGAGCCGCGACGATGGGGCGCGGCCGGCGGCCCCGGCGCCGGGGAGTTTTCCCCGAGCAGAGTGGATGGAGGCGCCGTGGCCGGCCGTCCGCCTCCGCCGTGGCGGGCGGCCGGGGCGCCCGTGGAGGGGGCTGGCCTCTGTGGGGGAACGGAGTGATCTCTCACTCCACGGCTGGGACGAAGCTGCGATAGGTGCCGTTGTCGCCGGGACGGTCGGGGGGACTCGTGGCGCGGGACTCAGGGTTCCCCATGCGGAGGCCCCCAGGCTCAGGCCCCTGGCAACGGAAGGCTGAGCAAGCAGGCCCGGGCCCGGGCCCGGGTTTCGGGGCTGGCCCGGCCCCAGCGGCCGGCGCCAGGGAGGGGACCCCCGGAGGATGAGGAGCGGGAGGCGTCGGCCTCCCCGGGGCCCGCCTCCCGGAGCTCCTCCTGGTGGTGCCGGAAAGCGACGACACGCGATCCCGGACAGGGCCCCGGGGGGGCGGCCCTGCGGCCCTGTGGTGCCCGAAGTGTGTTCGCCGCGCGTTTTCCGGCCAATTCTCACGAGCGTTCTGCCCAAATCGGGATCGATTTGGGCAGAACGCTCGTGAGAAATGGCCGGCGTTGGGCAGCCCTGGTCAGCGCCCAGTGCCGCGTGGAGCAGGGCGCTTTCTCGCTCGGGGCATGGCGCGGCCACCCGGAAAACGAGCCGCGACGATGGGGCGCGGCCGGCGGCCCCGGCGCCGGGGAGTTTTCCCCGAGCAGAGTGGATGGAGGTGCCGTGGCCGGGCGTCCGCCTCCGCCGTGGCGTGCGGCCGGGGCGCCCGTGGAGGGGGCTGGCCTCTGTGGGGGAACGTAGTGATCTCTCACTCCACGGCTGGGACCAAGCCGCGAAAGGTGCCGTTGTCGCCGGGACGGTCGGGGGGACTCGTGGCGCGGGACTCAGGGTTCCCCATGCGGAGGCTCCAAGGCTCAGGCCCCTGGCAACGGAAGGCTGAGCAAGCAGGCACGGGCCCAGGCCTAGCTTTCGGGGCTGGCCCGGCCCCAGCGGCCGGCACCAGGGAGGGGAACCCCGGAGGCTGAGGAGCGGGAGGCGTCGGCCTCACCGGGGCTCGCCTCCCGGAGCTCCTCCTGGCGGTGCCGGAAAGCGACGACACGCGATCCCGGACAGGGCCCCGGGGGGGCGGCCCTGCGGCCCTGTGGTGCCCGAAGTGTGTTCGCCGGGCGTTTTCCGGCCAATTCTCACGAGCGTTCTGCCCAAATCGGGATCGATTTGGGCAGAACGCTCGTGAGAATTGGCCGGCGTTGGGCAGCCCTGGTCAGCGCCCAGTGCCGCGTGGAGCAGGGCGCTTTCTCGCTCGGGGCATGGCGCGGCCACCCGGGAAAACGAGCCGCGACGATGGGGCGCGGCCGGCGGCCCCGGCACCGGGGAGTTTTCCCCGAGCAGAGTGGATGGAGGTGCCGTGGCCGGGCGTCCGCCTCCGCCGTGGCGGGCGGCCGGGGCGCCCGTGGAGGGGGCTGGCCTCTGTGGGGGAACGGAGTGATCTCTCACTCCACGGCTGGGACCAAGCCGCGAAAGGTGCCATTGTCGCCGGGACGGTCGGGGGGACTCGTGGCGCGGGACTCAGGGTTCCCCATGCGGAGGCTCCCAGGCTCAGGCCCCTGGCAACGGAGGGCTGAGCAAGCAGGCACGGGCCCAGGCCTAGCTTTCGGGGCTGGCCCGGCCCCAGCGGCCGGCGCCAGGGAGGGGACCCCCGGAGGCTGAGGAGCGGGAGGCGTCGGCCTCACCGGGGCCCGCCTCCCGGAGCTCCTCCTGGCGGTGCCGGAACGCGACGACACGCGATCCCGGACAGGGCCCCGGGGGGGCGGCCCTGCGGCCCTGTGGTGCCCGAAGTGTGTTCGCCGGGCGTTTTCCGGCCAATTCTCACGAGCGTTCTGCCCAAATCGGGATCGATTTGGGCAGAACGCTCGTGAGAATTGGCCGGCGTTGGGCAGCCCTGGTCAGCGCCCAGTGCCGCGTGGAGCAGGGCGCTTTCTCGCTCGGGGCATGGCGCGGCCACCCGGAAAACGAGCCGCGACGATGGGGCGCGGCCGGCGGCCCCGGCGCCGGGGAGTTTTCCCCGAGCAGAGTGGATGGAGGCGCCGTGGCCGGGCGTCCGCATCTGCCGTGGCGGGCGGCCGGGGCGCCCGTGGAGGGGGCTGGCCTCTGTGGGGGAACGGAGTGATCTCTCACTCCACGGCTGGGACAAAGCCTCGAAAGGTGCCGTTGTCGCCGGTACGGTCGGGGGGACTCGTGGCCCGGGACTCAGGGTTCCCCATGCGGAGGCTCCCAGGCTCAGGCACCTGGCAACGGAAGGCTGAGCAAGCAGGCACGGGCCCGGGCCTAGATTTCGGGGCTGGCCCGGCCCCAGCGGCCGGCGAAAGGGAGAGGACCCCCGGAGGCTGAGGAGCGGGAGGCGTCGGCCTCCCCGGTGCCCGCCTCCCGGAGCTCCTCCTGGCGTTGCCGGAACGCGACGACACGCGATCCCGGACAGGGCCCCGGGGGGGCGGCCCTGCGGCCCTGTGGTGCCCGAAGTGTGTTCGCCGGGCGTTTTCCGGCCAATTCTCACGAGCGTTCTGCCCAAATCGGCATCGATTTGGGCAGAACGTTCGTGAGAATTGGCCGGCGTTGGGCAGCCCTGGTCAGCGCCCAGTGCCGCGTGGAGCAGGGCCCTTTCTCGCTCGGGGCATGGCGCGGCCACCCAGAAAACGAGCCGCAACGATGGGGCGCGGCCGGCAGCCCCGGCGCCGGGGAGTTTTCCCCGAGCAGAGTGGATGGAGGCACCGTGGCCGGGCGTCCGCCTCCGCTGTGGCGGGCGGCCGGGGCGCCCGTGGAGGGGGCTTGCCTCTGTGGGGGAACGGAGTGATCTCTCACTCCACGGCTGGGACGAAGCCGCGAAAGGTGCCGTTGTCGCCGGGACGGTCGGGGGGACTCTTGGCGCGGGACTCAGGGTTCCCCATGCGGAGGCCCCCAGGCTCAGGCCCCTGGCAACGGAAGGCTGAGCAAGCAGGCCCGGGCCCGGGCCCGGGTTTCGGGGCTGGCCCGGCCCCAGCGGCCGGCGCCAGGGAGGGGACCCCCGGAGGCTGAGGAGCGGGAGGCGTCGGCCTCCCCGGGGCCCGCGTCCCGGAGCTCCTCCTGGCGGTGCCGGAAAGCGACGACACGCGATCCCGGACAGGGCCCCGGGGGGGCGGCCCTGCGGCCCTGTGGTGCCCGAAGTGTGTTCGACGCGCGTTTTCCGGCCAATTCTCACGAGCGTTCTGCCCAAATCGGGATCGATTTGGGCAGAACGCTCGTGAGAATTGGCCGGCGTTGGGCAGCCCTGGTCAGCGCCCAGTGCCGCGTGGAGCAGGGCGCTTTCTCGCTCGGGGCATGGCGCGGCCACCCGGAAAACGAGCCGCGACTATGGGGCGTGGCCGGCGGCCCCGGCGCCGGGGAGTTTTCCCCGAGCAGAGTGGATGGAGGTGCCGTGGCCGGGCGTCCGCCTCCGCCGTGGCGGGCGGCCGGGGCGCCCGTGGAGGGGGCTGGCCTCTGTGGGGGAACGGAGTGATCTCTCACTCCACGGCTGGGACCAAGCCGCGAAAGGTGCCATTGTCGCCGGGACGGTCGGGGGGACTCGTGGCGCGGGACTCAGGGTTCCCCATGCGGAGGCTCCCAGGCTCAGGCCCCTGGCAACGGAAGGCTGAGCAAGCAGGCACGGGCCCAGGCCTAGCTTTCGGGGCTGGCCCGGCCCCAGCGGCCGGCGCCAGGGAGGGGACCCCCGGAGGCTGAGGAGCGGGAGGCGTCGGCCTCACCGGGGCCCGCCTCCCGGAGCTCCTCCTGGCGGTGCCGGAACGCGACGACACGCGATCCCGGACAGGGCCCCGGGGGGGCGGCCCTGCGGCCCTGTGGTGCCCGAAGTGTGTTCGCCGGGCGTTTTCCGGCCAATTCTCACGAGCGTTCTGCCCAAATCGGGATCGATTTGGGCAGAACGCTCGTGAGAATTGGCCGGCGTTGGGCAGCCCTGGTCAGCGCCCAGTGCCGCGTGGAGCAGGGCGCTTTCTCGCTCGGGGCATGGCGCGGCCACCCGGAAAACGAGCCGCGACGATGGGGCGCGGCCGGCGGCCCCGGCGCCGGGGAGTTTTCCCCGAGCAGAGTGGATGGAGGCGCCGTGGCCGGGCGTCCGCCTCCGCCGTGGCGGGCGGCCGGGGCGCCCGTGGAGGGGGCTGGCCTCTGTGGGGGAACGGAGTGATCTCTCACTCCACGGCTGGGACCAAGCCGCGAAAGGTGCCGTTGTCGCCGGGACGGTCGGGGGGACTCGTGGCCCGGGACTCAGGGTTCCCCATGCGGAGGCTCCCAGGCTCAGGCACCTGGCAACGGAAGGCTGAGCAAGCAGGCACGGGCCCGGGCCTAGATTTCGGGGCTGGCCCGGCCCCAGCGGCCGGCGCCAGGGAGAGGACCCCCGGAGGCTGAGGAGCGGGAGGCGTCGGCCTCCCCGGGGCCCGCCTCCCGGAGCTCCTCCTGGCGGTGCCGGAACGCGACGACACGCGATCCCGGACAGGGCCCCGGGGGGGCGGCCCTGCGGCCCTGTGGTGCCCGAAGTGTGTTCGCCGGGCGTTTTCCGGCCAATTCTCACGAGCGTTCTGCCCAAATCGGGATCGATTTGGGCAGAACGCTCGTGAGAATTGGCCGGCGTTGGGCAGCCCTGGTCAGCGCCCAGTGCCGCGTGGAGCAGGGCGCTTTCTCGCTCGGGGCATGGCGCGGCCACCCGGAAAACGAGCCGCGACGATGGGGCGCGGCCGGCGGCCCCGGCGCCGGGGAGTTTTCCCCGAGCAGAGTGGATGGAGGCGCCGTGGCCGGGCGTCCGCCTCCGCCGTGGCGGGCGGCCGGGGCGCCCCTGGAGGGGGCTGGCCTCTGTGGGGGAACGGAGTGATCTCTCACTCCACGGCTGGGACGAAGCTGCGAAAGGTGCCGTTGTCGCCGGGACGGTCGGGGGGACTCGTGGCGCGGGACTCAGTGTTCCCCATGCGGAGGCCCCCAGGCTCAGGCCCCTGAAAACGGAAGGCTGAGCAAGCAGGCCCGGGCCCGGGCCCGGGTTTCGGGGCTGACCCGGCCCCAGCGGCCGGCGCCAGGGAGGGGACCACCGGAGGCTGAGGAGCGGGAGGCGTCGGCCTCCCCGGGGCCCGCCTCCCGGAGCTCCTCCTGGTGGTGCCGGAAAGCGACGACACGCGATCCCGGACAGGGCCCCGGGGGGGCGGTCCTGCGGCCCTGTGGTGCCCGAAGTGTGTTCGCCGCGCGTTTTCCGGCCAATTCTCACGAGCGTTCTGCCCAAATCGGGATCGATTTGGGCAGAACGCTCGTGAGAATTGGCCGGCGTTGGGCAGCCCTGGTCAGCGCCCAGTGCCGCGTGGAGCAGGGCGCTTTCTCGCTCGGGGCATGGCGCGGCCACCCGGAAAACGAGCCGCGACGATGGGGCGCGGCCGGCGGCCCCGGCGCCGGGGAGTTTTCCCCGAGCAGAGTGGATGGAGGCGCCGTGGCCGGGCGTCCGCCTCCGCCGTGGCGGGCGGCCGGGGCGCCCGTGGAGGGGGCTGGACTCTGTGGGGGAACGGAGTGATCTCTCAATCCATGGCTGGGACCAAACCGCAAAAGGTGCCGTTGTCGCCGGGACGGTCGGGGGGACTCGTGGTGCGGGACTCAGGGTTCCCCATGCGGAGGACCCCAGGCTCAGGCCCCTGGCAACGGAAGGCTGAGCAAGCAGGCCCGGGCCCGGGCCTAGCTTTCGGGGCTGGCCCGGCACCAGTGGCCGGCGCCAGGGAGGGGACCCCCGGAGGCTGAGGAGCGGGAGGCGTCGGCCTCCCCGGGGCCCACCTCCCGGAGCTCCTCCTGGCGGTGCCGGAACGCGACGACACGCGATCACGGACAGGGCCCCGGGGGGGCGGCCCTGCGGCCCTGTGGTGCCCGAAGTGTGTTCGCCGGGCGTTTTCCGGCCAATTCTCACGAGCGTTCTGCCCAAATCGGGATCGATTTGGGCAGAACGCTCGTGAGAATTGGCCGGCGTTGGGCAGCCCTGGTCAGCGCCCAGTGCCGCGTGGAGCAGGGCCCTTTCTCGCTCGGGGCATGGCGAGGCCACCCGGAAAACGAGCCGCGACGATGGGGCGCGGTCGGCAGCCCCGGCGCCGGGGAGTTTCCCAGAGCAGAGTGGATGGAGGCGCCGTGGCCGGGCGTCCGCCTCCGCCGTGGCGGGCGGCCGGGGCGCCCGTGGAGGGGGCTGGCCTCTGTGGGGGAACGGAGTGATCTCTCACTCCACGGCTGGGACGAAGCTGCAAAAGGTGCCGTTGTCGCCGGGACGGTCGGGGGGACTCGTGGCGCGGGACTCAGGGTTCCCCATGCGGAGGCCCCCAGGCTCAGGCCCCTGGCAACGGAAGGCTGAGCAAGCAGGCCCGGGCCCGGGCCCGGGTTTCGGGGCTGGCCCGGCCCCAGCGGCCGGCGCCAGGGAGGGGACCCCCGGAGGCTGAGGAGCGGGAGGCGTCGGCCTCCCCGGGGCCCGCCTCCCGGAGCTCCTCCTGGCGGTGACGGAACGCGACGACACGCGATCCCGGACAGGGCCCCGGGGGGGGCGGCCCTGCGGCCCTGTAGTGCCCGAAGTGTGTTCGCCGGGCGTTTTCCGGCCAATTCTCACGAGCGTTCTGCCCAAATGGGCATCGATTTGGGCAGAACGCTCGTGAGAATTGGCCGGCGTTGGGCAGCCCTGGTCAGCGCCCAGTTCTGCGTGAGCAGGGCACTTTCTCTCTCGAGGCATGTCGCGGCCACCCGGAAAATGAGCCGTGACAATGGGGCGCGGTCGGCGGCCCCGGCGCCGGGGAGTTTCCCCGAGCAGAGTGGATGGAGGCGCCGTGGCCGTGCGTCCGCCTCCGCCGTGGCGGGCGGCTGGGGCGCCCGTGGAGGGGGCTGGCCTCTGTGGGGGAACGGAGTGATCTCTCACTCCACGGCTGGGACCAAGCCGCGAAAGGTGCCGTTGTCGCCGGGACGGTCGGGGGGACTCGTGGCGCGGGACTCAGGGTTCCCCATGCGGAGGCCCCCAGGCTCAGGCCCCTGGCAACGGAAGGCTGAGCAAGCAGGCCCGGGCCCGGGCCCGGGTTTCGGGGCTGGCCCGGCCCCAGCGGCCGGCGCCAGGGAGGGGACCCCCGGAGGCTGAGGAGCGGGAGGCGTCGGCCTCCCCGGGGCCCGCCTCCCGGAGCTCCTCCTGGCGGTGCCGGAAAGCGACGACACGCGATCCCGGACAGGGCCCCGGGGGGGCGGCCCTGCGGCCCTGTAGTGCCCGAAGTGTGTTCGTCGGGCGTTATCCGGCCAATTCTCACGATCGTTCTGCCCAAATTGGGATCGATTTGGGCAGAACGCTCGTGAGAATTGGCCGGAGTTGGGCAGCCCTGGTCAGCGCCCAGTGCCGTGTGAAGCAGGGCGCTTTCTCGCTCGGGGCATGGCGCGGCCACCCGGAAAACGAGCCGCGACGATGGGGGGAGGCCGTCGGCCCCGGCGCCGGGGAATTTTCCCGAGCAGAGTGAATGGAGGCGCCGTGGCCGGGCGTCCGCCTCCGCTGTGGCGGGCGGCCGGGGCGCCTGTGGAGGGGGCTGGCCCTGTGGGGGAACGGAGTGATCTCTCACTTCACGGCTGGGACCAAGCCGCGAAAGGTGCCGTTGTCGCCGGGACGGTCGGGGGGACTCGTGGCGCGGGATTCAGGGTTCCCCATGCGGAGGCCCCCAGGCTCAGGCCCCTGGCAACGGAAGGCTGAGCAAGGAGGCCCGGGCCCGGGCCTAGATTTCGGGGCTGGCCCGGCACCAGCGGCCGGCGCCAGGGAGGGGACCCCCGGAGGCTGAGGAGCGGGAGGCGTCGGCCTCCCCGGGGCCCGCCTCCCGGAGCTCCTCCTGGCGGTGCCGGAACGCGACGACACGCGATCCCGGAAAGGGCCCCGGGGGGGCGGCCCTGCGGCCCTGTGGTGCCCGAAGCGTGTTCGCCGGGCGTTTTCCGGCCAATTCTCACGAGCGTTCTGCCCAAATCGGCATCGATTTGGGCAGAACGCTCGTGAGAATTGGCCGGCGTTGGGCAGCCCTGGTCAGCGCCCAGTGCCGCGTGGAGCAGGGCCCTTTCTCGCTCGGGGCATGGCGAGGCCACCCGGAAAACGAGCCGCGACGATGGGGCGCGGTCGGCAGCCCCGGCGCCGGGGAGTTTCCCAGAGCAGAGTGGATGGAGGCGCCGTGGCTGGGCGTCCGCCTCCGCCGTGGCGGGCGGCCGGGGCGCCCGTGGAGGGGGCTGGCCTCTGTGGGGGAACAGAGTGATCTCTCACTCCACGGCTGGGACGAAGCTGCAAAAGGTGCCGTTGTCGCCGGGACGGTCGGGGGGACTCGTGGCGCGGGACTCAGGGTTCCCCATGCGGAGGCCCCCAGGCTCAGGCCCCTGGCAACGGAAGGCTGAGCAAGCAGGCCCGGGCCCGGGCCCGGGTTTCGGGGCTGGCCCGGCCCGAGCGGCCGGCGCCAGGGAGGGGACCCCCGGAGGCTGAGGAGCGGGAGGCGTCGGCCTCCCCGGGGCCCGCCTCCCGGAGCTCCTCCTGTCGGTGCCGGAACGCGACGACACGCGATCCCGGACAGGGCCCCGGGGGGGCGGCCCTGCGGCCCTGTAGTGCCCGAAGTGTGTTCGCCGGGCGTTTTCCGGCCAATTCTCACGAGCGTTCTGCCCAAATGGGCATCGATTTGGGCAGAACGCTCGTGAGAATTGGCCGGCGTTGGGCAGCCCTGGTCAGCGCCCAGTGCCGCGTGGAGCAGGGCGCTTTCTCGCTCGGGGCATGGCGCGGCCACCCGGAAAACGAGCCGCGACGATGGGGCGCGGCCGGCGGCCCCGGCGCCGGGGAGTTTTCCCAGAGCAGAGTGGATGGAGGCGCCGTGGCCGGGCGTCCGCCTCCGCCGTGGCGGGCGGCCGGGGCGCCCGTGGAGGGGGCTGGCCTCTGTGGGGGAACGGAGTGATCTCTCACTCCACGGCTGGGACGAAGCTGCGAAAGGTGCCGTTGTCGCCGGGACGGTCGGGGGGACTCGTGGCGCGGGACTCAGGGTTCCCCATGCGGAGGCCCCCAGGCTCAGGCCCCTGGCAACGGAAGGCTGAGCAAGCAGGCCCGGGCCCGGGCCCGGGTTTCGGGGCTGGCCCGGCCCCAGCGGCCGGCGCCAGGGAGGGGACCCCCGGAGGCTGAGGAGCGGGAGGCGTCGGCCTCCCCGGGGCCCGCCTCCCGGAGATCCTCCTGGCGGTGCCGGAAAGCGACGACACGCGATCCCGGACAGGGCCCCGGGGGGGCGGCCCTGCAGCCCTGTGGTGCCCGAAGTGTGTTCGCCGCGCGTTTTCCGGCCAATTCTCACGAGCGTTCTGCCCAAATCGGGATCGATTTGGGCAGAACGCTCGTGAGAATTGGCCGGCGTTGGGCAGCCCTGGTCAGCGCCCAGTGCCGCGTGGAGCAGGGCGCTTTCTCGCTCGGAGCATGGCGCGGCCACCCGGAAAACGAGCCGCGAAGATGGGGCGCGGCCGGCGGCCCCGGCGCCGGGGAGTTTTCCCCGAGCAGAGTGGATGGAGGCGCCGTGGCCGGGCGTCCGCCTCCGCCGTGGCGGGCGGCTGGGGCGCCCGTGGAGGGGGCTGGCCTCTGTGGGGGAACGGAGTGATCTCTCACTCCACGGCTGGGACCAAGCCGCGAAAGGTGCCGTTGTCGCCGGGACGGTCGGGGGGACTCGTGGCCCGGGACTCAGGGTTCCCCATGCGGAGGCTCCCAGGCTCAGGCACCTGGCAACGGAAGGCTGAGCAAGCAGGCACGGGCCCAGGCCTAGATTTCGGGGCTGGCCCGGCCCCAGAGGCCGGCGCCAGGGAGGGGACACCCGGAGGCTGAGGAGCGGGAGGCGTCGGCCTCCCCGGGGCCCGCCTCCCGGAGCTCCTCCTGGCGGTGCCGGAACGCGACGACACGCGATCCCGGACAGGGCCCCGGGGGGGCGGCCCTGCGGCCCTGTGGTGCCCGAAGTGTGTTCGCCGGGCGTTTTCCGGCCAATTCTCACGAGCGTTCTGCCCAAATCGGGATCGATTTGGGCAGAACGCTCGTGAGAATTGGCCGGCGTTGGGCAGCCCTGGTCAGCGCCCAGTGCCGCGTGGAGCAGGGCGCTTTCTCGCTCGGGGCATGGCGCGGCCACCCGGAAAACGAGCCGCGACGATGGGGCGCGGCCGGCGGCCCTGGCGCCGGGGAGTTTTCCCCGAGCAGAGTGGATGGAGGCGCCGTGGCCGGGCGTCCGCCTCCGCCGTGGCGGGCGGCCGGGGCGCCCGTGGAGGGGGCTGGACTCTGTGGGGGAACGGAGTGATCTCTCAATCCATGGCTGGGACCAAACCGCAAAAGGTGCCGTTGTCGCCGGGACGGTCGGGGGGACTCGTGGTGCGGGACTCAGGGTTCCCCATGCGGAGGTCCCCAGGCTCAGGCCCCTGGCAACGGAAGGCTGAGCAAGCAGGCCCGGGCCCGGGCCTAGATTTCGGGGCTGGCCCGGCACCAGTGGCCGGCGCCAGGGAGGGGACCCCCGGAGGCTGAGGAGCGGGAGGCGTCGGCCTCCCCGGGGCCCACCTCCCGGAGCTCCTCCTGGCGGTGCCGGAACGCGACGACACGCGATCCCGGACAGGGCCCCGGGGGGGGCGGCCCTGCGGCCCTGTGGTGCCCGAAGTGTGTTCGCCGGGCGTTTTCCGGCCAATTCTCACGAGCGTTCTGCCCAAATCGGGATCGATTTGGGCAGAACGCTCGTGAGAATTGGCCGGCGTTGGGCAGCCCTGGTCAGCGCCCAGTGCCGCGTGGAGCAGGGCCCTTTCTCGCTCGGGGCATGGCGAGGCCACCCGGAAAACGAGCCGCGACGATGGGGCGCGGTCGGCAGCCCCGGCGCCGGGGAGTTTCCCAGAGCAGAGTGGATGGAGGCGCCGTGGCCGGGCGTCCGCCTCCGCCGTGGCGGGCGGCCGGGGCGCCCGTGGAGGGGGCTGGCCTCTGTGGGGGAACGGAGTGATCTCTCACTCCACGGCTGGGACGAAGCCGCAAAAGGTGCCGTTGTCGCCGGGACGGTCGGGGGGACTCGTGGCGCGGGACTCAGGGTTCCCCATGCGGAGGCCCCCAGGCTCAGGCCCCTGGCAACGGAAGGCTGAGCAAGCAGGCCCGGGCCCGGGCCCGGGTTTCGGGGCTGGCCCGGCCCCAGCGGCCGGCGCCAGGGAGGGGACCCCCGGAGGCTGAGGAGCGGGAGGCGTCGGCCTCCCCGGGGCCCGCCTCCCGGAGCTCCTCCTGGCGGTGACGGAACGTGACGACACGCGATCCCGGACAGGGCCCCGGGGGGGCGGCCCTGCGGCCCTGTGGTGCCCGAAGCGTGTTCGCCGGGCGTTTTCCGGCCAATTCTCACGAGCGTTCTGCCCAAATCGGCATCGATTTGGGCAGAACGCTCGTGAGAATTGGCCGGCGTTGGGCAGCCCTGGTCAGCGCCCAGTGCCGCGTGGAGCAGGGCCCTTTCTCGCTCGGGGCATGGCGAGGCCACCCGGAAAACGAGCCGCGACGATGGGGCGCGGTCGGCAGCCCCGGCGCCGGGGAGTTTCCCAGAGCAGAGAGGATGGAGGCGCCGTGGCTGGGCGTCCGCCTCCGCCGTGGCGGGCGGCCGGGGCGCCCGTGGAGGGGGCTGGCCTCTGTGGGGGAACAGAGTGATCTCTCACTCCACGGCTGGGACGAAGCTGCAAAAGGTGCCGTTGTCGCCGGGACGGTCGGGGGGACTCGTGGCGCGGGACTCAGGGTTCCCCATGCGGAGGCCCCCAGGCTCAGGCCCCTGGCAACGGAAGGCTGAGCAAGCAGGCCCGGGCCCGGGCCCGGGTTTCGGGGCTGGCCCGGCCCCAGCGGCCGGCGCCAGGGAGGGGACCCCCGGAGGCTGAGGAGCGGGAGGCGTCGGCCTCCCCGGGGCCCGCCTCCCGGAGCTCCTCCTGGCGGTGCCGGAACGCGACGACACGCGATCCCGGACAGGGCCCCGGGGGGGCGGCCCTGCGGCCCTGTAGTGCCCGAAGTGTGTTCGCCGGGCGTTTTCCGGCCAATTCTCACGAGCGTTCTGCCCAAATGGGCATCGATTTGGGCAGAACGCTCGTGAGAATTGGCCGGCGTTGGGCAGCCCTGGTCAGCGCCCAGTGCCGCGTGGAGCAGGGCGCTTTCTCGCTCGGGGCATGGCGCGGCCACCCGGAAAACGAGCCGCGACGATGGGGCGCGGCCGGCGGCCCCGGCGCCGGGGAGTTTTCCCAGAGCAGAGTGGATGGAGGCGCCGTGGCCGGGCGTCCGCCTCCGCCGTGGCGGGCGGCCGGGGCGCCCGTGGAGGGGGCTGGCCTCTGTGGGGGAACGGAGTGATCTCTCACTCCACGGCTGGGACGAAGCTGCGAAAGGTGCCGTTGTCGCCGGGACGGTCGGGGGGACTCGTGGCGCGGGACTCAGGGTTCCCCATGCGGAGGCCCCCAGGCTCAGGCCCCTGGCAACGGAAGGCTGAGCAAGCAGGCCCGGGCCCGGGCCCGGGTTTCGGGGCTGGCCCGGCCCCAGCGGCCGGCGCCAGGGAGGGGACCCCCGGAGGCTGAGGAGCGGGAGGCGTCGGCCTCCCCGGGGCCCGCCTCCCGGAGCTCCTCCTGGCGGTGCCGGAAAGCGACGACACGCGATCCCGGACAGGGCCCCGGGGGGGCGGCCCTGCGGCCCTGTGGTGCCCGAAGTGTGTTCGCCGCGCGTTTTCCGGCCAATTCTCACGAGCGTTCTGCCCAAATCGGGATCGATTTGGGCAGAACGCTCGTGAGAATTGGCCGGCGTTGGGCAGCCCTGGTCAGCGCCCAGTGCCGCGTGGAGCAGGGCGCTTTCTCGCTCGGGGCATGGCGCGGCCACCCGGAAAACGAGCCGCGACGATGTGGCGCGGTCGGCGGCCCCGGCGCCGGGGAGTTTTCCCCGAGCAGAGTGGATGGAGGCGCCGTGGCCGGGCGTCCGCCTCCGCCGTGGCGGGCGGCTGGGGCGCCCGTGGAGGGGGCTGGCCTCTGTGGGGGAACGGAGTGATCTCTCACTCCACGGCTGGGACCAAGCCGCGAAAGGTGCCGTTGTCGCCGGAAGGTCGGGGGGACTCGTGGCCCGGGACTCAGGGTTCCCCATGCGGAGGCTCCCAGGCTCAGGCACCTGGCAACGGAAGGCTGAGCAAGCAGGCACGGGCCCAGGCCTAGATTTCGGGGCTGGCACGGCCCCAGAGGCCGGCGCCAGGGAGGGGACACCCGGAGGCTGATGAGCGGGAGGCGTCGGCCTCCCCGGGGCCCGCCTCCCGGAGCTCCTCCTGGCGGTGCCGGAACGCGACGACACGCGATCCCGGACAGGGCCCCGGGGGGGCGGCCCTGCGGCCCTGTGGTGCCCGAAGTGTGTTCGCCGGGCGTTTTCCGGCCAATTCTCACGAGCGTTCTGCCCAAATCGGGATCGATTTGGGCAGAAGGCTCGTGAGAATTGGCCGGCGTTGGGCAGCCCTGGTCAGCGCCCAGTGCCGCGTGGAGCAGGGCGCTTTCTCGCTCGGGGCATGGCGCGGCCACCCGGAAAACGAGCCGCGACGATGGGGCGCGGCCGGCGGCCCCGGCGCCGGGGAGTTTTCCCCGAGCAGAGTGGATGGAGGCGCCGTGGCCGGGCGTCCGCCTCCGCCGTGGCGGGCGGCCGGGGCGCCCGTGGAGGGGGCTGGACTCTGTGGGGGAACGGAGTGATCTCTCAATCCATGGCTGGGACCAAACCGCAAAAGGTGCCGTTGTCGCAGGGACGGTCGGGGGGACTCGTGGTGCGGGACTCAGGGTTCCCCATGCGGAGGTCCCCAGGCTCAGGCCCCTGGCAACGGAAGGCTGAGCAAGCAGGCCCGGGCCCGGGCCTAGCTTTCGGGGCTGGCCCGGCACCAGTGGCCGGCGCCAGGGAGGGGACCCCCGGAGGCTGAGGAGCGGGAGGCGTCGGCCTCCCCGGGGCCCACCTCCCGGAGCTCCTCCTGGCGGTGCCGGAACGCGACGACACGCGATCCCGGACAGGGCCCCGGGGGGGCGGCCCTGCGGCCCTGTGGTGCCCGAAGTGTGTTCGCCGGGCGTTTTCCGGCCAATTCTCACGAGCGTTCTGCCCAAATCGGGATCGATTTGGGCAGAACGCTCGTGAGAATTGGCCGGCGTTGGGCAGCCCTGGTCAGCGCCCAGTGCCGCGTGGAGCAGGGCCCTTTCTCGCTCGGGGCATGGCGAGGCCACCCGGAAAACGAGCCGCGACGATGGGGCGCGGTCGGCAGCCCCGGCGCCGGGGAGTTTCCCAGAGCAGAGTGGATGGAGGCGCCGTGGCCGGGCGTCCGCCTCCGCCGTGGCGGGCGGCCGGGGCGCCCGTGGAGGGGGCTGGCCTCTGTGGGGGAACGGAGTGATCTCTCACTCCACGGCTGGGACGAAACTGCAAAAGGTGCCGTTGTCGCCGGGACGGTCGGGGGGACTCGTGGCGCGGGACTCAGGGTTCCCCATGCGGAGGCCCCCAGGCTCAGGCCCCTGGCAACGGAAGGCTGAGCAAGCAGGCCCGGGCCCGGGCCCGGCTTTCGGGGCTGGCCCGGCCCCAGCGGCCGGCGCCAGGGAGGGGACCCCCGGAGGCTGAGGAGCGGGAGGCGTCGGCCTCCCCGGGGCCCGCCTCCCGGAGCTCCTCCTGGCGGTGACGGAACGCGACGACACGCGATCCCGGACAGGGCCCCGGGGGGGCGGCCCTGCGGCCCTGTGGTGCCCGAAGTGTGTTCGCCGGGCGTTTTCCGGCCAATTCTCACGAGCGTTCTGCCCAAATCGGGATCGATTTGGGCAGAACGCTCGTGAGAATTGGCCGGCGTTGGGCAGCCCTGGTCAGCGCCCAGTGCCTCGTGGAGCAGGGCGCTTTCTCGCTCGGGGCATGGCGCGGCCACCCGGAAAACGAGCCGCGACGATGGGGCGCGGCCGGCGGCCCCGGCGCCGGGGAGTTTTCCCCGAGCAGAGTGGATGGAGGCGCCGTGGCCGGGCGTCCGCCTCCGCCGTGGCGGGCGGCCGGGGCGCCCGTGGAGGGGGCTGGAATCTGTGGGGGAACGGAGTGATCTCTCAATCCATGGCTGGGACCAAACCGCAAAAGGTGCCGTTGTCGCCGGGACGGTCGGGGGGACTCGTGGTGCGGGACTCAGGGTTCCCCATGCGGAGGTCCCCAGGCTCAGGCCCCTGGCAACGGAAGGCTGAGCAATCAGGCCCGGGCCCGGGCCTAGCTTTCGGGGCTGGCCCGGCACCAGTGGCCGGCGCCAAGGAGGGGACCCCCGGAGGCTGAGGAGCGGGAGGCGTCGGCCTCCCCGGGGCCCACCTCCCGGAGCTCCTCCTGGCGGTGCCGGAACGCGACGACACGCGATCCCGGACAGGGCCCCGGGGGGGCGGCCCTGCGGCCCTGTGGTGCCCGAAGTGTGTTCGCCGGGCGTTTTCCGGCCAATTCTCACGAGCGTTCTGCCCAAATCGGGATCGATTTGGGCAGAACGCTCGTGAGAATTGGCCGGCGTTGGGCAGCCCTGGTCAGCGCCCAGTGCCGCGTGGAGCAGGGCCCTTTCTCGCTCGGGGCATGGCGCGGCCACCCGGAAAACGAGCCGCGACGATGGGGCGCGGCCGGCGGCCCCGGCGCCGGGGAGTTTTCCCCGAGCAGAGTCGATGGAGGCGCCGTGGCCGGGCGTGCTCCTCCGCTGTGGCGGGCGGCCGGGGCGCCCGTGGAGGGGGCTGGACTCTGTGGGGGAACGGAGTGATCTCTCACTCCACGGCTGGGACGAAGCCGCGAAAGGTGCCGTTGTCGCCGGGACGGTCGGGGGGACTCGTGGCGCGGGACTCAGGGTTCCCCATGCGGAGGCCCCCAGGCTCAGGCCCCTGGCAACGGAAGGCTGAGCAAGCAGGCCCGGGCCCGGGCCCGGGTTTCGGGGCTGGCCCGGCCCCAGCGGCCGGCGCCAGGGAGGGGAACCCCGGAGGCTGAGGAGCGGGAGGCGTCGGCCTCCCCGGGGCCCGCCTCCCGGAGCTCCTCCTGGCGGTGCCGGAAAGCGACGACACGCGATCCCGGACAGGGCCCCGGGGGGCGGACCTGCGGCCCTGTAGTGCCCGAAGTGTGTTCGCCGGGCGTTTTCCGGCCAATTCTCACGAGCGTTCTGCCCAAATCGGGATCGATTTGGGCAGAACGCTTGTGAGAATTGGCCGGCGTTGGGCAGCCCTGGTCAGCGCCCAGTTCCGCGTGAGCAGGGCCCTTTCTCGCTCGAAGCATGTCGCGGCCACCCGGAAAACGAGCCGCGACAATGGGGCGCGGTCGGCGGCCCCGGCGCCGGGGAGTTTCCCCGAGCAGAGTGGATGGAGGCGCCGTGGCCGGGCGTCCGCCTCCGCCGTGGCGGGCGGCCGGGGCGCCCGTGGAGGGGGCTGGCCTCTGTGCGAGAACGGAGTGATCTCTTACTCCACGGCTGGGACGAAGCCGCGAAAAGTGCCATTGTCGCCGGGACGGTCGGGGGGACTCGTGGCGCGGGACTCAGGGTTCCCCATGCGGAGGCCCCCAGGCTCAGGCCCCTGGCAACGGAAGGCTGAGCAAGCAGGCCCGGGCCCGGGCCCGGCTTTCGGGGCTGGCCCGGCCCCAGCGCACGGCGCCAGGGAGGGGACCCCCGGAGGCTGAGGAGCGGGAGGCGTCGGCCTCCCCGGGGCCCGCCTCCCGAAGCTCCTCCTGGCGGTGCCGGAACGCGACGACACGCGATCCCGGACAGGGCCCCAGGGGGGCGGCCCTGCGGCCCTCTGGTGCCCGAAGTGTTTTCGCCGGGCGTTTTCCGGCCAATTCTCACGAGCGTTCTAGCCAAATCGGGATCGATTTGGGCAGAACGCTCGTGAGAATTGGCCGGCGTTGGGCAGCCCTGGTCAGCGCCCAGGGTGGCGTGGAGCAGGGCCCTTTCTCGCTCGGGGCATGGCGCGGCCACCCGGAAAACGAGCCGCGACGATGGGGCGCGGCCGGCGGCCACGGCGCCGGGGAGTTTTCCCCGAGCAGAGTGGATGGAGGCGCCGTGGCCGGGCGTCCGCCTCCGCCGTGGCGGGCGGCCGGGGCGCCCGTGGAGGGGGCTGGCCTCTGTGGGGGAACGGAGTGATCTCTCACTCCACGGCTGGGACGAAGCCGCGAAAGGTGCCGTTGTCGCCGGGACGGTCGGGGGGACTCGTGGTGCGGGACTCAGGGTTCCCCATGCGGAGGCCCCCAGGCTCAGGCCCCTGGCAACGGAAGGCTGAGCAAGCAAGCCCGGGCCCGGGCCCGGCTTTCGGGGCTGGCCCGGCCCCAGCGGCCGGCGCCAGGGAGGGGACCCCCGGAGGCTGAGGAGCGGGAGGCGTCGGCCTCCTCGGGGCCCGCCTCCCGGAGCTCCTCCTGGCGGTGCCGGAACGCGACGACACGCGATCCCGGACAGGGCCCCGGGGGGGCGGCCCTGCGGCCCTGTGGTGCCCGAAGTGTGTTCGCCGGGCGTTTTCCGGCCAATTCTCACGAGCGTTCTGCCCAAATCGGCATCGATTTTGGCAGAACGCTCGTGAGAATTGGCCGGCGTTGGGCAGCCCTGGTCAGCGCCCAGGGCCGCGTGGAGCAGGGCCCTTTCTCGCTCGGGGCATGGCGCGGCCACCCGGAAAACGAGCCGCGACGATGGGGCGCGGCCGGAGGCCCGGCGCCGGGGAGTTTTCCCCGAGCAGAGTGGATGGAGGCGCCGTGGCCGGGCGTCCGACTCCGCCGTGGCGGGCGGCCGTGGCGCCCATGGAGGGGGCTGGCCTCTGTGGGGGAACGGAGTGATCTCTCACTCCACGGCTGGGACCAAGCCGCGAAAAGTGCCGTTGTCGCCGGGACGGTCGGGGGGACTCTGGGCGCAGGACTCAGGGTTCCCCATGCGGAGGCTCCCAGGCTCAGGCCCCTGGCAACGGAAGGCTGAGCAAGCAGGCCCGGGCCCGGGCCTAGCTTTCGGGGCTGGCCCGGCACCAGCGGCCGGCGCCAGGGAGGGGACCCCCGGAGGCTGAGGAGCGGGAGGCGTCGGCCTCCCCGGGGCCCGCCTCCCGGAGCTCCTCCTGGCGGTGCCGGAACGCGACGACACGCAATCCCGGACAGGGCCCCGGGGGGGCGGCCCTGCGGCCCTGTGGTGCCCGAAGTGTGTTCGCCGGGCGTTTTCCGGCCAATTCTCACGAGCGTTCTGCCCAAATCGGGATCGATTTGGGCAGAACGCTCGTGAGAATTGGCCGGCGTTGGGCAGCCCTGGTCAGCGCCCAGTTCCGTGTGGAGCAGGGCGCTTTCTCGCTCGGGGCATGGCGCGGCCACCCGGAAAACGAGCCGCGACGATGGGGCGAGGCCGGCGGCCCCGGCGCCGGGGAGATTTCCTGAGCAGAGTGGATGGAGGCGCCGTGGCCGGGCGTCCGCCTCCGCTGTGGCGGGCGGCCGGGGCGCCCGAGGAGGGGGCTGGCCCTGTGGGGGAACGGAGTGATCTCTCACTCCACGGCTGGGACCAAGCCGCGAATGGTGCCGTTGTCGCCGGGACGGTCGGGGGGACCCGTGGCGTGGGACTCAGGGTTCCCCATGCGGAGGCTCCCAGGCTCAGGCCCCTGGCAACGGAAGGCTGAGCAAGCAGGCACGGGCCCAGGCCTAGCTTTCGGGGCTGGCCCGGCCCCAGCGGCCGGCGCCAGGGAGGGGACCCCCGGAGGCTGAGGAGCGGGAGGCGTCGGCCTCACCGGGGCCCGCCTCCCGGAGCTCCTCCTGGCGGTGCCGGAACGCGACGACACGCGATCCCGGACAGGGCCCCGGGGGGGCGGCCCTGCGGCCCTCTGGTGCCCGAAGTGTGTTCGCCGGGCGTTTTCCGGCCAATTCTCACGAGCGTTCTGCCCAAATCGGGATCGATTTGGGCAGAACGCTCGTGAGAATTGGCCGGAGTTGGGCAGCCCTGGTCAGCGCCCAGTGCCGCGTGGAGCAGGGCGCTTTCTCGCTCGGGGCATGGCGCGGCCACCCGGAAAACGAGCCGCGACTATGGGGCGCGGCCGGCGGCCACGGCGCCGGGGAGTTTTCCCCGAGCAGAGTGGATGGAGGCGCCGTGGCCGGGCGTCCGCCTCCGCCGTGGCGGGCGGCCGGGGCGCCCGTGGAGGGGGCTGGCCTCTGTGGGGGAACGGAGTGATCTCTCACTCCACGGCTGGGACCAAGCCGCGAAAGGTGCCGTTGTCGCCGGGACGGTCGGGGGGACTCGTGGCCCGGGACTCAGGGTTCCCCATGCGGAGGCTCCCAGGCTCAGGCCCCTGGCAACGGAAGGCTGAGCAAGCAGGCACGGGCCCGGGCCTAGATTTCGGGGCTGGCCCGGCCCCAGCGGCCGGCGCCAGGGAGAGGACCCCCGGAGGCTGAGGAGCGGGAGGCGTCGGCCTCCCCGGGGCCCGCGTCCCGGAGCTCCTCCTGGCGGTGCCGGAAAGCGACGACACGCGATCCCGGACAGGGCCCCGGGGGGGCGGCCCTGCGGCCCTGTGGTGCCCGAAGTGTGTTCGCCGGGCGTTTTCCGGCCAATTCTCACGAGCGTTCTGCCCAAATCGGGATCGATTTGGGCAGAACGCTCGTGAGAATTGGCCGGCGTTGGGCAGCCCTGGTCAGCGCCCAGTGCCGCGTGGAGCAGGGCGCTTTCTCGCTCGGGGCATGGCGCGGCCACCCGGAAAACGAGCCGCGACGATGGGGCGCGGCCGGCGGCCCCGGCGCCGGGGAGTTTTCCCCGAGCAGAGTGGATGGAGGCGCCGTGGCCGGGCGTCCGCCTCCGCCGTGGCGGGCTGCCGGGGCGCCCGTGGAGGGGACTGGCCTCTGTGGGGGAACGGAGTGATCTCTCACTCCACGGCTGGGACAAAGCCGCGAAAGGTGCCGTTGTCGCCGGGACGGTCGGGGGGACTCGTGGCGCGGGACTCAGGGTTCCCCATGCGGAGGCCCCCAGGCTCAGGCCCCTGGCAACGGAAGGCTGAGCAAGCAGGCCCGGGCCCGGGCCCGGGTTTCGGGGCTGGCCCGGCCCCAGCGGCCGGCGCCAGGGAGGGGACCCCCGGAGGCTGAGGAGCGGGAGGCGTCGGCCTCCCCGGGGCCCGCCTCCCGGAGCTCCTCCTGGCGGTGCCGGAACGCGACGACACGCGATCCCGGACAGGGCCCCGGGGGGGCGGCCCTGCGGCCCTGTAGTGCCCGAAGTGTGTTCGCCGCGCGTTTTCCGGCCAATTCTCACGAGCGTTCTGCCCAAATGGGCATCGATTTGGGCAGAACGCTCGTGAGAATTGGCCGGCGTTGGGCAGCCCTGGTCAGCGCCCAGTGCCGCGTGGAGCAGGGCGCTTTCTCGCTCGGGGCATGGCGCGGCCACCCGGAAAACGAGCCGCGACAATGGGGCGCGGCCGGCGGCCCCGGCGCCGGGGAGTTTTCCCCGAGCAGAGTGGATGGAGGCGCCGTGGCCGGGCGTCCGCCTCCGCCGTGGCGGGCGGCCGGGGCGCCCGTGGAGGGGGCTGGCCTCTGTGGGGGAACGGAGTGATCTCTCACTCCACGGCTGGGACCAAGCCGCGAAAGGTGCCGATGTCGCCGGGACGGTCGGGGGGACTCGTGGCGCGGGACTCAGGGTTCCCCATGCGGAGGCCCCCAGGCTCAGGCCCCTGGCAACGGAAGGCTGAGCAAGGAGGCCCGGGCCCAGGCCTAGCTTTTGGGGCTGGCCCGGCCCCAGCCGCCGGCGCCAGGGAGGGGACCCCCGGAGGCTGAGGAGCGGGAGGCGTCGGCCTCCCCGGGGCCCGCCTCCCGGAGCTCCTCCTGGCGGTGCCGGAACGCGACGACACGCGATCCCGGACAGGGCCCCGGGGGGGCGGCCCTGCGGCCCTCTGGTGCCCGAAGTGTGTTCGCTGGGCGTTTTCCGGCCAATTCTCACGAGCGTTCTTCCCAAATCGGGATCGATTTTGGCAGAACGCTCGTGAGAATTGGCCGGCGTTGGGCAGCCCTGGTCAGCGCCCAGTGCCGCGTGGAGCAGGGCCCTTTCTCGCTCGGGGCATGGCGCGGCCACCCAGAAAACGAGCCGCGACGATGGGGCACGGCCGGCGGCCCCGGCGCCGGGGAGTTTTCCCAGAGCAGAGTGGATGGAGGCGCCGTGGCCGGGCGTCCGCCTCCGCCGTGGCGGGCGGCCGGGGCGCCCGTGGAGGGGGCTGGCCTCTGTGGGGGAACGGAGTGATCTCTCACTCCACGGCTGGGACCAAGCCGCGAAAGGTGCCGTTGTCGCCGGGACGGTCGGGGGGACTCGTGGCGCGGGACTCAGGGTTCCCCATGCGGAGGCTCCCAGGCTCAGGCCCCTGGCAACGGAAGGCTGAGCAAGCAGGCCCGGGCCCGGGCCTAGCTTTCGGGGCAGGCCCGGCCCCAGCGGCCGGCGCCAGGGAGGGGACCCCCGGAGGCTGAGGAGCGGGAGGCATCGGCCTCCCCGGGGCCCGCCTCCCGGAGCTCCTCCTGGCGGTGCCGGAACGCGACGACACGCGATCCCGGACAGGGCCCCGGGGGGGCGGCCCTGCGGCCCTGTGGTGCCCGAACTGTGTTCGCCGGGCGTTTTCCGGCCAATTCTCACGAGCGTTCTGCCCAAATCGGCATCGATTTGGGCAGAACGCTCGTGAGAATTGGCCGGCGTTGGGCAGCCCTGGTCAGCGCCCAGTTCCGCGTGAGCAGGGCCCTTTCTCGCTCGAGGCATGTCGCGGCCACCCGCAAAACGAGCCGCGACAATGGGGCGCGGTCGGCGGCCCCGGCGCCGGGGAGTTTCCCCGAGCAGAGTGGATGGAGGCACCGTGGCCGGGCGTCCGCCTCCGCCGTGGCAGGCGGCCGGGGCGCCCGTGGAGGGGGCTGGCCTCTGTGGGGGAACGGAGTGATCTCTCACTCCACGGCTGGGACGAAGCCGCGAAAGGTGCCGTTGTCGCCGGGACGGTCGGGGGGACTCGTGGCGCGGGACTCAGTGTTCCCCATGCGGAGGCCCCCAGTCTCAGGCCCCTGGCAACGGAAGGCTGAGCAAGCAGGCCCGGGCCCGGGCCCGGGTTTCGGGGCTGGCCCGGCCCCAGCGGCCGGCGCCAGGGAGGGGACCCCCGGAGGCTGAGGAGCGGGAGGCGTCGGCCTCCCCGGGGCCCGCCTCCCGGAGCTCCTCCTGGCGGTGCCGGAACGCGACGAAACGCGATCCCGGACAGGGCCCCGGGGGGGCGGCCCTGCGGCCCTCTGGGGCCCGAAGTGTGTTCGCCGGGCGTTTTCCGGCCAATTCTCACGAGCGTTCTGCCCAAATCGGGATCGATTTGGGCAGAACGCTCGTGAGAATTGGCCGGCGTTGGGCAGCCCTGGTCAGCGCCCAGTTCCGCGTGAGCAGGGCCCTTTCTCGCTCGAGGCATGTCGCGGCCACCCGCAAAACGAGCCGCGACAATGGGGCGCGGTCGGCGGCCCCGGCGCCGGGGAGTTTCCCCGAGCAGAGTGGATGGAGGCACCGTGGCCGGGCGTCCGCCTCCGCCGTGGCAGGCGGCCGGGGCGCCCGTGGAGGGGGCTGGCCTCTGTGGGGGAACGGAGTGATCTCTCACTCCACGGCTGGGACGAAGCCGCGAAAGGTGCCGTTGTCGCCGGGACGGTCGGGGGGACTCGTGGCGCGGGACTCAGTGTTCCCCATGCGGAGGCCCCCAGTCTCAGGCCCCTGGCAACGGAAGGCTGAGCAAGCAGGCCCGGGCCCGGGCCCGGGTTTCGGGGCTGGCCCGGCCCCAGCGGCCGGCGCCAGGGAGGGGACCCCCGGAGGCTGAGGAGCGGGAGGCGTCGGCCTCCCCGGGGCCCGCCTCCCGGAGCTCCTCCTGGCGGTGCCGGAACGCGACGACACGCGATCCCGGACAGGGCCCCGGGGGGGCGGCCCTGCGGCCCTCTGGGGCCCGAAGTGTGTTCGCCGGGCGTTTTCCGGCCAATTCTCACGAGCGTTCTGCCCAAATCGGGATCGATTTGGGCAGAACGCTCGTGAGAATTGGCCGGCGTTGGGCAGCCCTGGTCAGCGCCCAGTGCCGCGTGGAGCAGGGCGCTTTCTCGCTCGGGGCATGGCGCGGCCACCCGGAAAACGAGCCGCGAAGATGGGGCGCGGCCGGCGGCCCCGGCGCCGGGGAGTTTTCCCCGAGCAGAGTGGATGGAGGAGCCGTGGCCGGGCGTCCGCCTCCGCCGTGGCGGGCGGCCGGGGCGCCCGTGGAGGGGGCTGGCCTCTGTGGGGGAACGGAGTGATCTCTCACTCCACGGCTGGGACCAAGCCGCGAAAGGTGCCGTTGTCGCCGGGAAGGTCGGGGGGACTCGTGGCGCGGGACTCAGGGTTCCCCATGCGGAGGCCCCCAGGCTCAGGCCCCTGGCAACGGAAGGCTGAGCAAGCAGGCCCGGGCCCGGGCCCGGGTTTCGGGGCTGGCCCGGCCCCAGCGGCCGGCGCCAGGGAGGAGACCCCCGGAGGCTGAGGAGCGGGAGGCGTCGGCCTCCCCGGGGCCCGCCTCCCGGAGCTCCTCCTGGCGGTGCCGGAACGCGACGACACGCGATCCCGGACAGGGCCCCGGGGGGGCGGCCCTGCGGCCCTGTAGTGCCCGAAGTGTGTTCGCCGGGCGTTTTCCGGCCAATTCTCACGAGCGTTCTGCCCATATCGGGATCGATTTGGGCAGAACGCTCGTGAGAATTGGCCGGCGTTGGGCAGCCCTGGTCAGCGCCCAGTGCCGCGTGGAGCAGGGCGCTTTCCTCGCTCGGGGCATGGCGCGGCCACCCGGAAAACGAGCCGCGACGATGGGGCGCGGCCGGCGGCCCCGTCGCCGGGGAGTTTTCCCCGAGCAGAGTGGATGGAGGCGCCGTGGCCGGGCGTCCGCCTCCGCCGTGGCGGGCGGCCGGGGCGCCCGTCGAGGGGACTGGCCTCTGTGGGGGAACGGAGTGATCTCTCACTCCACGGCCGGGACCAAGCCGCGAAAGTTGCCGTTGTCGCCGGGACGGTCGGGGGGACTCGTGGCGCGGGACTCAGGGTTTCCCATGCGGAGGCTCCCAGGCTCAGGCCCCTGGCAACGGAAGGCTGAGCAAGCAGGCCCGGGCCCGGGCCTAGCTTTCGGGGCAGGCCCGGCCCCAGCGGCCGGCGCCAGGGAGGGGACCCCCGGAGGCTGAGGAGCGGGAGGCATCGGCCTCCCCGGGGCCCGCCTCCCGGAGCTCCTCCTGGCGATGCCGGAACGCGACGACACGCGATCCCGGACAGGGCCCCGGGGGGGCGGCCCTGCGGCCCTGTGGTGCCCGAACTGTGTTCGCCGGGCGTTTTCCGGCCAATTCTCACGAGCGTTCTGCCCAAATCGGCATCGATTTGGGCAGAACGCTCGTGAGAATTGGCCGGCGTTGGGCAGCCCTGGTCAGCGCCCAGTTCCGCGTGAGCAGGGCCCTTTCTCGCTCGAGGCATGTCGCGGCCACCCGCAAAACGAGCCGCGACAATGGGGCGCGGTCGGCGGCCCCGGCGCCGGGGAGTTTCCCCGAGCAGAGTGGATGGAGGCACCGTGGCCGGGCGTCCGCCTCCGCCGTGGCAGGCGGCCGGGGCGCCCGTGGAGGGGGCTGGCCTCTGTGGGGGAACGGAGTGATCTCTCACTCCACGGCTGGGACGAAGCCGCGAAAGGTGCCGTTGTCGCCGGGACGGTCGGGGGGACTCGTGGCGCGGGACTCAGTGTTCCCCATGCGGAGGCCCCCAGTCTCAGGCCCCTGGCAACGGAAGGCTGAGCAAGCAGGCCCGGGCCCGGGCCCGGGTTTCGGGGCTGGCCCGGCCCCAGCGGCCGGCGCCAGGGAGGGGACCCCCGGGGGCTGAGGAGCGGGAGGCGTCGGCCTCCCCGGGGCCCGCCTCCCGGAGCTCCTCCTGGCGGTGCCGGAACGCGACGACACGCGATCCCGGACAGGGCCCCGGGGGGGCGGCCCTGCGGCCCTCTGGGGCCCGAAGTGTGTTCGCCGGGCGTTTTCCGGCCAATTCTCACGAGCGTTCTGCCCAAATCGGGATCGATTTGGGCAGAACGCTCGTGAGAATTGGCCGGCGTTGGGCAGCCCTGGTCAGCGCCCAGTGCCGCGTGGAGCAGGGCGCTTTCTCGCTCGGGGCATGGCGCGGCCACCCGGAAAACGAGCCGCGAAGATGGGGCGCGGCCGGCGGCCCCGGCGCCGGGGAGTTTTCCCCGAGCAGAGTGGATGGAGGCGCCGTGGCCGGGCGTCCGCCTCCGCCGTGGCGGGCGGCCGGGGCGCCCGTGGAGGGGGCTGGCCTCTGTGGGGGAACGGAGTGATCTCTCACTCCACGGCTGGGACCAAGCCGCGAAAGGTGCCGTTGTCGCCGGGACGGTTGGGTGGACTCGTGGCGCGGGACTCAGGGTTCCCCATGCGGAGGCCCCCAGGCTCAGGCCCCTGGCAACGGAAGGCTGAGCAAGCAGGCCCGGGCCCGGGCCCGGGTTTCGGGGCTGGCCCGGCCCCAGCGGCCGGCGCCAGGGAGGGGAACACCGGAGGCTGAGGAGGGGGAGGCGTCGGCCTCCCCGGGGCCCGCCTCCCGGAGCTCCTCCTGGCGGTGCCAGAAAGCGACGACACGCGATCCCGGACAGGGCCCCGGGGGGGCGGCCCTGCGGCCCTGTAGTGCCCGAAGTGTGTTCGCCGGGCGTTTTCCGGCCAATTCTCACGAGCGTTCTGCCCAAATCGGGATCGATTTGGGCAGAACGCTCGTGAGAATTGGCCGGCGTTGGGCAGCCCTGGTCAGCGCCCAGTGCCGTGTGGAGCAGGGCGCTTTCTCGCTCGGGGCATGTCGCGGCCACCCGGAAAACGAGCCGCGACGATGGGGCGCGGCCGGCGGCGCCGGCGCCGGGGAGTTTTCCCGAGCAGAGTGGATGGAGGCGCCGTGGCCGGGCGTCCGCCTCCGCCGTGGCGGGCGGCCGGGGCGCCCGTGGAGGGGGCTGGCCCTGTGGGGGAACGGAGTGATCTCTCACTCCACGGCTGGGACCAAGCCGCGAAAGGTGCCGTTGTCGCCGGGACGGTCGGGGGGACTCGTGGCGCGGGACTCAGGGTTCCCCATGCGGAGGCCCCCAGGCTCAGGCCCCTGGCAACGGAAGGCTGAGCAAGGAGACCCGGGTTCAGGCCTAGCTTTCGGGGCTGGCTCGGCACCAGCGGCCGGCGCCAGGGAGGGGACCCCCGGAGGATGAGGAGCGGGAGGCGTCGGCCTCCCCGGGGCCCGCCTCCCGGAGCTCCTCCTGGCGGTGCCGGAACGCGACGAAACGCGATCCCGGACAGGGCCCTGGGGGGGCGGCCCTGCGGCCCTCTGGTGCCCGAAGTGTGTTCGCCGGGCGTTTTCCGGCCAATTCTCACGAGCGTTCTGCCCAAATCGGGATCGATTTGGGCAGAACGCTCGTGAGAATTGGCCGGCGTTGGGCAGCCCTGGTCAGCGCCCAGTGCCGCGTGGAGCAGGGCCCTTTCTCGCTCGGGGCATGGCGCGGCCACCCGGAAAACGAGCCGCGACGATGGGGGGAGGCCGTCGGCCCCGGCGCCGGGGAGTTTTCCCGAGCAGAGTGGATGGAGGCGCCGTGGCCGGGCGTCCGCCTCCTCTGTGGCGGGCGGCCGGGGCGCCTGTGGAGGGGGCTGGCCCTGTGGGGGAACGGAGTGATCTCTCACTTCACGGCTGGGACCAAGCCGCGAAAGGTGCCGTTGTCGCCGGGACGGTCGGGGGGACTCGTGGCGCGGGACTCAGGGTTCCCCATGCGGAGGCCCCCAGGCTCAGGCCCCTGGCAACGGAAGGCTGAGCAAGGAGGCCCGGGCCCGGGCCTAGTTTTCGGGGCTGGCCCGGCACCAGCGGCCGGCGCCAGGGAGGGGACCCCCGGAGGCTGAGGAGCGGGAGGCGTCGGCCTCCCCGGGGCCCGCCTCCCGGAGCTCCTCCTGGCGGTGCCGTAACGCGACGACACGCGATCCCGGACAGGGCCCCGGGGGGGCGGCCCTGCGGCCCTGTGGTGCCGAAGCGTGTTCGCCGGGCGTTTTCCGGCCAATTCTCACGAGCGTTCTGCCCAAATCGGCATCGATTTGGGCAGAACGCTCGTGAGAATTGGCCGGCGTTGGGCAGCCCTGGTCAGCGCCCAGTGCCGCGTGGAGCAGGGCCCTTTCTCGCTCGGGGCATGGCGCGGCCACCCGGAAAACGAGCCGCGACGATGGGGCGCGGTCGGCAGCCCCGGCGCCGGGGAGTTTCCCAGAGCAGAGTGGATGGAGGCGCCGTGGCCGGGCGTCCGCCTCCGCCGTGGCGGGCGGCCGGGGCGCCCGTGGAGGGGGCTGGCCTCTGTGGGGGAACGGATTGATCTCTCACTCCACGGCTGGGACGAAGCTGCAAAAGGTGCCGTGGTCGCCGGGACGGTCGGGGGGACTCGTGGCGCGGGACTCAGGGTTCCCCATGCGGAGGCCCCCAGGCTCAGGCCCCTGGCAACGGAAGGCTGAGCAAGCAGGCCCGGGCCCGGGCCCGGGTTTCGGGGCTGGCCCGGCCCCAGCGGCCGGCGCCAGGGAGGGGACCCCCGGAGGCTGAGGAGCGGGAGGCGTCGGCCTCCCCGGGGCCCGCCTCCCGGAGCTCCTCCTGGCGGTGCCGGAACGCGACGACACGCGATCCCGGACAGGGCCCCGGGGGGGCAGCCCTGCGGCCCTGTAGTGCCCGAAGTGTGTTCGCCGGGCGTTTTCCGGCCAATTCTCACGAGCGTTCTGCCCAAATGGGCATCGATTTGGGCAGAACGCTCGTGAGAATTGGCCGGCGTTGGGCAGCCCTGGTCAGCGCCCAGTGCCGCGTGGAGCAGGGCGCTTTCTCGCTCGGGGCATGGCGCGGCCACCCGGAAAACGAGCCGCGACGATGGGGCGCGGCCGGCGGCCCCGGCGCCGGGGAGTTTTCCCCGAGCAGAGTGGATGGAGGCGCCGTGGCCGGGCGTCCGCCTCCGCCGTGGCGGGCGGCCGGGGCGCCCGTGGGGGGGGCTGGCCTCTGTGGGGGAACGGAGTGATCTCTCACTCCATGGCTGGGACCAAGCCGCGAAAGGTGCCGTTGTCGCCGGGACGGTCGGGGGGACTCGTGGCGCGGGACTCAGGGTTCCCCATGCGGAGGCCCCCAGGCTCAGGCCCCTGGCAACGGAAGGCTGAGCAAGGAGGCCCGGGCCCAGGCCTAGCTTTCGGGGCTGGCCCGGCCCCAGCGGCCGGCGCCAGGGAGGGGACCCCCGGAGGCTGAGGAGCGGGAGGCGTCGGCCTCCCCGGGGCCCGCCTCCCGGAGTTCCTCCTGGCGGTGCCGGAACGCGACGACACGCGATCCCGGACAGGGCCCCGGGGGGGCGGCCCTGCGGCCCTCTGGTGCCCGAAGTGTGTTCGCCGGGCGTTTTCCGGCCAATTCTCACGAGCGTTCTGCCCAAATCGGGATCGATTTGGGCAGAACGCTCGTGAGAATTGGCCGGCGTTGGGCAGCCCTGGTCAGCGCCCAGTGCCGCGTGGAGCAGGGCGCTTTCTCGCTCGGGGCATGGCGCGGCCACCCGGAAAACGAGCCGCGACGATGGGGCGCGGCCGGCACCCCGGCGCCGGGGAGTTTTCCCCGAACAGAGTGGATGGAGGCGCCGTGGCCGGGCGTCCGCCTCCGCCGTGGCGGGCGGCTGGGGCGCCCGTGGAGGGGGCTGGCTTCTGTGGGGGAACGGAGTGATCTCTCACTCCACGGCTGGGACCAAGCCGCGAAAGGTGCCGTTGTCGCCGGGACGGTCGGGGGGACTCGTGGCCCGGGACTCAGGGTTCCCCATGCGGAGGCTCCCAGGCTCAGGCACCTGGCAACGGAAGGCTGAGCAAGCAGGCACGGGCCCGGGCCTAGCTTTCGGGGCTGGCCCGGCACCAGTGGCCGGCGCCAGGGAGGGGACCCCCGGAGGCTGAGGAGCGGGAGGCGTCGGCCTCCCCGGGGCCCGCCTCCCGGAGCTCCTCCTGGCGGTGCCAGAAAGCGACGACACGCGATCCCGGACAGGGCCCCGGGGGGGCGGCCCTGCGGCCCTGTAGTGCCCGAAGTGTGTTCGCCGGGCGTTTTCCGGCCAATTCTCACGAGCGTTCTGCCCAAATCGGGATCGATTTGGGCAGAACGCTCGTGAGAATTGGCCGGCGTTGGGCAGCCCTGGTCAGCGCCCAGTGCCGTGTGGAGCAGGGCGCTTTCTCGCTCGGGGCATGGCGCGGCCACCCGGAAAACGAGCCGCGACGATGGGGCGCGGCCGGCGGCGCCGGCGCCGGGGAGTTTTCCCGAGCAGAGTGGATGGAGGCGCCGTGGCCGGGCGTCCGCCTCCGCCGTGGCGGGCGGCCGGGGCGCCCGTGGAGGGGGCTGGCCCTGTGGGGGAACGGAGTGATCTCTCACTCCATGGCTGGGACCAAGCCGCGAAAGGTGCCGTTGTCGCCGGGACGGTCGGGGGGACTCGTGGCGCGGGACTCAGGGTTCCCCATGCGGAGGCCCCCAGGCTCAGGCCCCTGGCAACGGAAGGCTGAGCAAGGAGACCCGGGTTCAGGCCTAGCTTTCGGGGCTGGCTCGGCACCAGCGGCCGGCGCCAGGGAGGGGACCCCCGGAGGCTGAGGAGCGGGAGGCGTCGGCCTCCCCGGGGCCCGCCTCCCGGAGCTCCTCCTGGCGGTGCCGGAACGCGACGAAACGCGATCCCGGACAGGGCCCTGGGGGGGCGGCCCTGCGGCCCTCTGGTGCCCGAAGTGTGTTCGCCGGGCGTTTTCCGGCCAATTCTCACGAGCGTTCTGCCCAAATCGGGATCGATTTGGGCAGAAGGCTCGTTAGAATTGGCCGGCGTTGGGCAGCCCTGGTCAGCGCCCAGTGCCGCGTGGAGCAGGGCCCTTTCTCGCTCGGGTCATGGCGCGGCCACCCGGAAAACGAGCCGCGACGATGGGGGGAGGCCGTCGGCCCCGGCGCCGGGGAGTTTTCCCGAGCAGAGTGGATGGAGGCGCCGTGGCCGGGCGTCCGCCTCCTCTGTGGCGGGCGGCCGGGGCGCCTGTGGAGGGGGCTGGCCCTGTGGGGGAACGGAGTGATCTCTCACTTCACGGCTGGGACCAAGCCGCGAAAGGTGCCGTTGTCGCCGGGACGGTCGGGGGGACTCGTGGCGCGGGACTCAGGGTTCCCCATGCGGAGGCCCCCAGGCTCAGGCCCCTGGCAACGGAAGGCTGAGCAAGGAGGCCCGGGCCCGGGCCTAGTTTTCGGGGCTGGCCCGGCACCAGCGGCCGGCGCCAGGGAGGGGACCCCCGGAGGCTGAGGAGCGGGAGGCGTCGGCCTCCCCGGGGCCCGCCTCCCGGAGCTCCTCCTGGCGGTGCCGGAACGCGAAGACACGCAATCCCGGACAGGGCCCCGGGGGGGCGGCCCTGCGGCCCTGTGGTGCCCGAAGCGTGTTCGCCGGGCGTTTTCCGGCCAATTCTCACGAGCGTTCTGCCCAAATCGGCATCGATTTGGGCAGAACGCTCGTGAGAATTGGCCGGCGTTGGGCAGCCCTGGTCAGCGCCCAGTGCCGCGTGGAGCAGGGCCCTTTCTCGCTCGGGGCATGGCGAGGCCACCCGGAAAACGAGCCGCGACGATGGGGCGCGGTCGGCAGCCCCGGCGCCGGGGAGTTTCCCAGAGCAGAGTGGATGGAGGCGCCGTGGCCGGGCGTCCGCCTCCGCCGTGGCGGGCGGCCGGGGCGCCCGTGGAGGGGGCTGGCCTCTGTGGGGGAACGGAGTGATCTCTCACTCCACGGCTGGGACGAAGCCGCGAAAGGTGCCGTTGTCGCCGGGACGGTCGGGGGGACTCGTGGTGCGGGACTCAGGGTTCCCCATGCGGAGGCCCCCATGCTCAGGCCCCTGGCAACGGAAGGCTGAGCAAGCAGGCCCGGGCCCGGGCCCGGGTTTCGGGGCTGGCCCGGCCCCAGCGGCCGGCGCCAGGGAGGGGACCCCCGGAGGCTGAGGAGCGGGAGGCGTCGGCCTACCCGGGGCCCGCCTCCCGGAGCTCCTCCTGGCGGTGCCGGAACGCGACGACACGCGATCCCGGACAGGGCCCCGGGGGGGCGGCCCTGCGGCCCTGTAGTGCCCGAAGTGTGTTCGCCGGGCGTTTTCCCGGCCAATTCTCACGATCGTTCTGCCCAAATCGGGATCGATTTGGGCAGAACGCTCGTGAGAATTGGCCGGCGTTGGGCAGCCCTGGTCAGCGCCCAGTTCCGTGTGGAGCAGGGCGCTTTCTCGCTCGGGGCATGGCGCGGCCACCCGGAAAACGAGCCGCGACGATGGGGCGAGGCCGGCGGCCCCGGCGCCGGGGAGTTTTCCCGAGCAGAGTGGATGGAGGCGCCGTGGCCGGGCGTCCGCCTCCGCTGTGGCGGGCGGCCGGGGCGCCCGTGGAGGGGGCTGGCCCTGTGGGGGAACGGAGTGATCTCTCACTCCACGGCTGGGACCAAGCCGCGAATGGTGCCGTTGTCGCCGGGACGGTCGGGGGGACTCGTGGCGCGGGACTCAGGGTTCCCCATGCGGAGGCCCCCAGGCTCAGGCCCCTGGCAACGGAAGGCTGAGCAAGCAGGCCCGGGCCCGGGCCCGGCTTTCGGGGCTGGCCCGGCCCCAGCGGCCGGCGCCAGGGAAGGGACCCCCGGAGGGTGAGGAGCGGGAGGCGTCGGCCTCCCCGGGGCCCGCCTCCCGGAGCTCCTCCTGGCGGTGCCGGAACGCGACGACACGCGATCCCGGACAGGGCCCCAGGGGGGCGGCCCTGCGGCCCTCTGGTGCCCGAAGTGTTTTCGCCGGGCGTTTTCCGGCCAATTCTCACGAGCGTTCTAGCCAAATTGGGATCGATTTGGGCAGAACGCTCGTGAGAATTGGCCGGCGTTGGGCAGCCCTGGTCAGCGCCCAGGGCGGCGTGGAGCAGGGCCCTTTCTCGCTCGGGGCATGGCGCGGCCACCCGGAAAACGAGCCGCGACGATGGGGCGCGGCCGGCGGCCACGGCGCCGGGGAGTTTTCCCCGAGCAGAGTGGATGGAGGCGCCGTGGCCGGGCGTCCGCCTCCGCCGTGGCGGGCGGCCGGGGCGCCCGTGGAGGGGGCTGGCCTCTGTGGGGGAACGGAGTGATCTCTCACTCCACGGCTGGGACGAAGCCGCGAAAGGTGCCGTTGTCGCCGGGACGGTCGGGGGGACTCGTGGTGCGGGACTCAGGGTTCCCCATGCGGAGGCCCCCAGGCTCAGGCCCCTGGCAACGGAAGGCTGAGCAAGCAGGCCCGGGCCCGGGCCCGGCTTTCGGGGCTGGCCCGGCCCCAGCGGCCGGCGCCAGGGAGGGGACCCCCGGAGGCTGAGGAGCGGGAGGCGTCGGCCTCCCCGGGGCCCGCCTCCCGGAGCTCCTCCTGGCGGTGCCGGAACGCGACGACACGCGATCCCGGACAGGGCCCCGGGGGGGCGGCCCTGCGGCCCTGTGGTGCCCGAAGTGTGTTCGCCGGGCGTTTTCCGGCCAATTCTCACGAGCGTTCTGCCCAAATCGGCATCGATTTTGGCAGAACGCTCGTGAGAATTGGCCGGTGTTGGGCAGCCCTGGTCATCGCCCAGGGCCGCGTGGAGCAGGGCCCTTTCTCGCTCGGGGCATGGCGCGGCCACCCGGAAAACGAGCCGCGACGATGGGGCGCGGCCGGAGGCCCCGGCGCCGGGGAGTTTTCCCCGAGCAGAGTGGATGGAGGCGCCGTGGCCGGGCGTCCGACTCCGCCGTGGCGGGCGGCCGGGGCGCCCATGGAGGGGGCTGGCCTCTGTGGGGGAACGGAGTGATCTCTCACTCCACGGCTGGGACCAAGCCGCGAAAAGTGCCGTTGTCGCCGGGACGGTCGGGGGGACTCTGGGCGCAGGACTCAGGGTTCCCCATGCGGAGGCTCCCAGGCTCAGGCCCCTGGCAACGGAAGGCTGAGCAAGCAGGCCCGGGCCCGGGCCTAGCTTTCGGGGCTGGCCCGGCACCAGCGGCCGGCGCCAGGGAGGGGACCCCCGGAGGCTGAGGAGCGGGAGGCGTCGGCCTCCCCGGGGCCCGCCTCCCGGAGCTCCTCCTGGCGGTGCCGGAACGCGACGACACGCAATCCCGGACAGGGCCCCGGGGGGGCGGCCCTGCGGCCCTGTGGTGCCCGAAGTGTGTTCGCCGGGCGTTTTCCGGCCAATTCTCACGAGCGTTCTGCCCAAATCGGGATCGATTTGGGCAGAACGCTCGTGAGAATTGGCCGGCGTTGGGCAGCCCTGGTCAGCGCCCAGTTCCGTGTGGAGCAGGGCGCTTTCCTCGCTCGGGGCATGGCGCGGCCACCCGGAAAACGAGCCGCGACGATGGGGCGAGGCCGGCGGCCCCGGCGCCGGGGAGTTTTCCCGAGCAGAGTGGATGGAGGCGCCGTGGCCGGGCGTCCGCCTCCGCTGTGGCGGGCGGCCGGGGCGCCCGTGGAGGGGGCTGGCCCTGTGGGGGAACGGAGTGATCTCTCACTCCACGGCTGGGACCAAGCCGCGAATGGTGCCGTTGTCGCCGGGACGGTCGGGGGGACTCGTGGCGCGGGACTCAGGGTTCCCCATGCGGAGGCCCCCAGGCTCAGGCCCCTGGCAACGGAAGGCTGAGCAAGCAGGCCCGGGCCCGGGCCCGGCTTTCGGGGCTGGCCCGGCCCCAGCGGCCGGCGCCAGGGAAGGGACCCCCGGAGGGTGAGGAGCGGGAGGCGTCGGCCTCCCCGGGGCCCGCCTCCCGGAGCTCCTCCTGGCGGTGCCGGAACGCGACGACACGCGATCCCGGACAGGGCCCCAGGGGGGCGGCCCTGCGGCCCTCTGGTGCCCGAAGTGTTTTCGCCGGGCGTTTTCCGGCCAATTCTCACGAGCGTTCTAGCCAAATTGGGATCGATTTGGGCAGAACGCTCGTGAGAATTGGCCGGCGTTGGGCAGCCCTGGTCAGCGCCCAGGGCGGCGTGGAGCAGGGCCCTTTCTCGCTCGGGGCATGGCGCGGCCACCCGGAAAACGAGCCGCGACGATGGGGCGCGGCCGGCGGCCACGGCGCCGGGGAGTTTTCCCCGAGCAGAGTGGATGGAGGCGCCGTGGCCGGGCGTCCGCCTCCGCCGTGGCGGGCGGCCGGGGCGCCCGTGGAGGGGGCTGGCCTCTGTGGGGGAACGGAGTGATCTCTCACTCCACGGCTGGGACGAAGCCGCGAAAGGTGCCGTTGTCGCCGGGACGGTCGGGGGGACTCGTGGTGCGGGACTCAGGGTTCCCCATGCGGAGGCCCCCAGGCTCAGGCCCCTGGCAACGGAAGGCTGAGCAAGCAGGCCCGGGCCCGGGCCCGGGTTTCGGGGCTGGCCCGGCCCCAGCGGCCGGCGCCAGGGAGGGGACCCCCGGAGGCTGAGGAGCGGGAGGCGTCGGCCTCCCCGGGGCCCGCCTCCCGGAGCTCCTCCTGGCGGTGCCGGAACGCGACGACACGCGATCCCGGACAGGGCCCCGGGGGGGCGGCCCTGCGGCCCTGTGGTGCCCGAAGTGTGTTCGCCGGGCGTTTTCCGGCCAATTCTCACGAGCGTTCTGCCCAAATCGGCATCGATTTTGGCAGAACGCTCGTGAGAATTGGCCGGCGTTGGGCAGCCCTGGTCAGCGCCCAGGGCCGCGTGGAGCAGGGCCCTTTCTCGCTCGGGGCATGGCGCGGCCACCCGGAAAACGAGCCGCGACGATGGGGCGCGGCCGGAGGCCCCGGCGCCGGGGAGTTTTCCCCGAGCAGTGTGGATGGAGGTGCCGTGGCCGGGCGTCCGACTCCGCCGTGGCGGGCGGCCGGGGCGCCCATGGAGGGGGCTGGCCTCTGTGGGGGAACGGAGTGATCTCTCACTCCACGGCTGGGACCAAGCCGCGAAAAGTGCCGTTGTCGCCGGGACGGTCGGGGGGACTCTGGGCGCAGGACTCAGGGTTCCCCATGCGGAGGCTCCCAGGCTCAGGCCCCTGGCAACGGAAGGCTGAGCAAGCACGCCCGGGCCCGGGCCTAGCTTTCGGGGCTGGCCCGGCACCAGCGGCCGGCGCCAGGGAGGGGACCCCCGGAGGCTGAGGAGCGGGAGGCGTCGGCCTCCCCGGGGCCCGCCTCCCGGAGCTCCTCCTGGCGGTGCCGGAACGCGACGACACGCAATCCCGGACAGGGCCCCGGGGGGGCGGCCCTGCGGCCCTGTGGTGCCCGAAGTGTGTTCGCCGGGCGTTTTCCGGCCAATTCTCACGAGCGTTCTGCCCAAATCGGGATCGATTTGGGCAGAACGCTCGTGAGAATTGGCCGGCGTTGGGCAGCCCTGGTCAGCGCCCAGTTCCGTGTGGAGCAGGGCGCTTTCTCGCTCGGGGCATGGCGCGGCCACCCGGAAAACGAGCCGCGACGATGGGGCGAGGCCGGCGGCCCCGGCGCCGGGGAGTTTTCCCGAGCAGAGTGGATGGAGGCGCCGTGGCCGGGCGTCCGCCTCCGCTGTGGCGGGCGGCCGGGGCGCCCGTGGAGGGGGCTGGCCCTGTGGGGGAACGGAGTGATCTCTCACTCCACGGCTGGGACCAAGCCGCGAATGGTGCCGTTGTCGCCGGGACGGTCGGGGGGACTCGTGGCGCGGGACTCAGGGTTCCCCATGCGGAGGCCCCCAGGCTCAGGCCCCTGGCAACGGAAGGCTGAGCAAGCAGGCCCGGGCCCGGGCCCGGCTTTCGGGGCTGGCCCGGCCCCAGCGGCCGGCGCCAGGGAAGGGACCCCCGGAGGGTGAGGAGCGGGAGGCGTCGGCCTCCCCGGGGCCCGCCTCCCGGAGCTCCTCCTGGCGGTGCCGGAACGCGACGACACGCGATCCCGGACAGGGCCCCGGGGGGGCGGCCCTGCGGCCCTGTGGTGCCCGAAGTGTGTTCGCCGGGCGTTTTCCGGCCAATTCTCACGAGCGTTCTGCCCAAATCGGCATCGATTTTGGCAGAACGCTCGTGAGAATTGGCCGGCGTTGGGCAGCCCTGGTCAGCGCCCAGTGCCGCGTGGAGCAGGGCGCTTTCTCGCTCGGGGCATGGCGCGGCCACCCGGAAAACGAGCCGCGACGATGGGGCGCGGCCTGCACCCCCGGCGCCGGGGAGTTTTCCCCGAGCAGAGTGGATGGAGGCGCCGTGGCCGGGCGTCCGCCTCCGCCGTGGCGGGCGGCCGGGGCGCCCGTGGAGGGGGCTGGCCTCTGTGGGGGAACGGAGTGATCTCTCACTCCACGGCTGGGACGAAGCCGCGAAAGGTGCCGTTGTCGCCGGGACGGTCGGGGGGACTCGTGGTGCGGGACTCAGGGTTCCCCATGCGGAGGCCCCCAGGCTCAGGCCCCTGGCAACGGAAGGCTGAGCAAGCAGGCCCGGGCCCGGGCCCGGCTTTCGGGGCTGGCCCGGCCCCAGCGGCCGGCGCCAGGGAGGGGACCCCCGGAGGCTGAGGAGCGGGAGGCGTCGGCCTCCCCGGGGCCCGCCTCCCGGAGCTCCTCCTGGCGGTGCCGGAACGCGACGACACGCGATCCCGGACAGGGCCCCGGGGGGGCGGCCCTGCGGCCCTGTGGTGCCCGAAGTGTGTTCGCCGGGCGTTTTCCGGCCAATTCTCACGAGCGTTCTGCCCAAATCGGCATCGATTTTGGCAGAACGCTCGTGAGAATTGGCCGGCGTTGGGCAGCCCTGGTCAGCGCCCAGGGCCGCGTGGAGCAGGGCGCTTTCTCGCTCGGGGCATGGCGCGGCCACCCGGAAAACGAGCCGCGACGATGGGGCGCGGCCGGCACCCCGGCGCCGGGGAGTTTTCCCCGAGCAGAGTGGATGGAGGCGCCGTGGCCGGGCGTCCGCCTCCGCCGTGGCGGGCGGCCGGGGCGCCCGTGGAGGGGGCTGGCCTCTGTGGGGGAACGGAGTGATCTCTCACTCCACGGCTGGGACGAAGCCGCGAAAGGTGCCGTTGTCGCCGGGACGGTCGGGGGGACTCGTGGTGCGGGACTCAGGGTTCCCCATGCGGAGGCCCCCAGGCTCAGGCCCCTGGCAACGGAAGGCTGAGCAAGCAGGCCCGGGCCCGGGCCCGGCTTTCGGGGCTGGCCCGGCCCCAGCGGCCGGCGCCAGGGAGGGGACCCCCGGAGGCTGAGGAGCGGGAGGCGTCGGCCTCCCCAGGGCCCGCCTCCCGGAGCTCCTCCTGGCGGTGCCGGAACGCGACGACACGCGATCCCGGACAGGGCCCCGGGGGGGCGGCCCTGCGGCCCTGTGGTGCCCGAAGTGTGTTCGCCGGGCGTTTTCCGGCCAATTCTCACGAGCGTTCTGCCCAAATCGGCATCGATTTTGGCAGAACGCTCGTGAGAATTGGCCGGCGTTGGGCAGCCCTGGTCAGCGCCCAGGGCCGCGTGGAGCAGGGCCCTTTCTCGCTCGGGGCATGGCGCGGCCACCCGGAAAACGAGCCGCGACGATGGGGCGCGGCCGGAGGCCCCGGCGCCGGGGAGTTTTCCCCGAGCAGAGTGGATGGAGGCGCCGTGGCCGGGCGTCCGACTCCGCCGTGGCGGGCGGCCGGGGCGCCCATGGAGGGGGCTGGCCTCTGTGGGGGAACGGAGTGATCTCTCACTCCACGGCTGGGACCAAGCCGCGAAAAGTGCCGTTGTCGCCGGGACGGTCGGGGGGACTCTGGGCGCAGGACTCAGGGTTCCCCATGCGGAGGCTCCCAGGCTCAGGCCCCTGGCAACGGAAGGCTGAGCAAGCAGGCCCGGGCCCGGGCCTAGCTTTCGGGGCTGGCCCGGCACCAGCGGCCGGCGCCAGGGAGGGGACCCCCGGAGGCTGAGGAGCGGGAGGCGTCGGCCTCCCCGGGGCCCGCCTCCCGGAGCTCCTCCTGGCGGTGCCGGAACGCGACGACACGCAATCCCGGACAGGGCCCCGGGGGGGCGGCCCTGCGGCCCTGTGGTGCCCGAAGTGTGTTCGCCGGGCGTTTTCCGGCCAATTCTCACGAGCGTTCTGCCCAAATCGGGATCGATTTGGGCAGAACGCTCGTGAGAATTGGCCGGCGTTGGGCAGCCCTGGTCAGCGCCCAGTTCCGTGTGGAGCAGGGCGCTTTCTCGCTCGGGGCATGGCGCGGCCACCCGGAAAACGAGCCGCGACGATGGGGCGAGGCCGGCGGCCCCGGCGCCGGGGAGTTTTCCCGAGCAGAGTGGATGGAGGCGCCGTGGCCGGGCGTCCGCCTCCGCTGTGGCGGGCGGCCGGGGCGCCCGTGGAGGGGGCTGGCCCTGTGGGGGAACGGAGTGATCTCTCACTCCACGGCTGGGACCAAGCCGCGAATGGTGCCGTTGTCGCCGGGACGGTCGGGGGGACTCGTGGCGCGGGACTCAGGGTTCCCCATGCGGAGGCCCCCAGGCTCAGGCCCCTGGCAACGGAAGGCTGAGCAAGCAGGCCCGGGCCCGGGCCCGGCTTTCGGGGCTGGCCCGGCCCCAGCGGCCGGCGCCAGGGAAGGGACCCCCGGAGGGTGAGGAGCGGGAGGCGTCGGCCTCCCCGGGGCCCGCCTCCCGGAGCTCCTCCTGGCGGTGCCGGAACGCGACGACACGCGATCCCGGACAGGGCCCCAGGGGGGCGGCCCTGCGGCCCTCTGGTGCCCGAAGTGTTTTCGCCGGGTGTTTTCCGGCCAATTCTCACGAGCGTTCTAGCCAAATTGGGATCGATTTGGGCAGAACGCTCGTGAGAATTGGCCGGCGTTGGGCAGCCCTGGTCAGCGCCCAGGGCGGCGTGGAGCAGGGCCCTTTCTCGCTCGGGGCATGGCGCGGCCACCCGGAAAACGAGCCGCGACGATGGGGCGCGGCCGGCGGCCACGGCGCCGGGGAGTTTTCCCCGAGCAGAGTGGATGGAGGCGCCGTGGCCGGGCGTCCGCCTCCGCCGTGGCGGGCGGCCGGGACGCCCGTGGAGGGGGCTGGCCTCTGTGGGGGAACGGAGTGATCTCTCACTCCACGGCTGGGACGAAGCCGCGAAAGGTGCCGTTGTCGCCGGGACGGTCGGGGGGACTCGTGGTGCGGGACTCAGGGTTCCCCATGCGGAGGCCCCCAGGCTCAGGCCCCTGGCAACGGAAGGCTGAGCAAGCAGGCCCGGGCCCGGGCCCGGCTTTCGGGGCTGGCCCGGCCCCAGCGGCCGGCGCCAGGGAGGGGACCCCCGGAGGCTGAGGAGCGGGAGGCGTCGGCCTCCCCGGGGCCCGCCTCCCGGAGCTCCTCCTGGCGGTGCCGGAACGCGACGACACGCGATCCCGGACAGGGCCCCGGGGGGGCGGCCCTGCGGCCCTGTGGTGCCCGAAGTGTGTTCGCCGGGCGTTTTCCGGCCAATTCTCACGAGCGTTCTGCCCAAATCGGCATCGATTTTGGCAGAACGCTCGTGAGAATTGGCCGGCGTTGGGCAGCCCTGGTCAGCGCCCAGGGCCGCGTGGAGCAGGGCCCTTTCTCGCTCGGGGCATGGCGCGGCCACCCGGAAAACGAGCCGCGACGATGGGGCGCGGCCGGAGGCCCCGGCGCCGGGGAGTTTTCCCCGAGCAGAGTGGATAGAGGCGCCGTGGCCGGGCGTCCGACTCCGCCGTGGCGGGCGGCCGGGGCGCCCATGGAGGGGGCTGGCCTCTGTGGGGGAACGGAGTGATCTCTCACTCCACGGCTGGGACCAAGCCGCGAAAAGTGCCGTTGTCGCCGGGACGGTCGGGGGGACTCTGGGCGCAGGACTCAGGGTTCCCCATGCGGAGGCTCCCAGGCTCAGGCCCCTGGCAACGGAAGGCTGAGCAAGCAGGCCCGGGCCCGGGCCTAGCTTTCGGGGCTGGCCCGGCACCAGCGGCCGGCGCCAGGGAGGGGACCCCCGGAGGCTGAGGAGCGGGAGGCGTCGGCCTCCCCGGGGCCCGCCTCCCGGAGCTCCTCCTGGCGGTGCCGGAACGCGACGACACGCAATCCCGGACAGGGCCCCGGGGGGGCGGCCCTGCGGCCCTGTGGTGCCCGAAGTGTGTTCGCCGGGCGTTTTCCGGCCAATTCTCACGAGCGTTCTGCCCAAATCGGGATCGATTTGGGCAGAACGCTCGTGAGAATTGGCCGGCGTTGGGCAGCCCTGGTCAGCGCCCAGTTCCGTGTGGAGCAGGGCGCTTTCTCGCTCGGGGCATGGCGCGGCCACCCGGAAAACGAGCCGCGACGATGGGGCGAGGCCGGCGGCCCCGGCGCCGGGGAGTTTTCCCGAGCAGAGTGGATGGAGGCGCCGTGGCCGGGCGTCCGCCTCCGCTGTGGCGGGCGGCCGGGGCGCCCGTGGAGGGGGCTGGCCCTGTGGGGGAACGGAGTGATCTCTCACTCCACGGCTGGGACCAAGCCGCGAATGGTGCCGTTGTCGCCGGGACGGTCGGGGGGACTCGTGGCGCGGGACTCAGGGTTCCCCATGCGGAGGCCCCCAGGCTCAGGCCCCTGGCAACGGAAGGCTGAGCAAGCAGGCCCGGGCCCGGGCCCGGCTTTCGGGGCTGGCCCGGCCCCAGCGGCCGGCGCCAGGGAAGGGACCCCCGGAGGGTGAGGAGCGGGAGGCGTCGGCCTCCCCGGGGCCCGCCTCCCGGAGCTCCTCCTGGCGGTGCCGGAACGCGACGACACGCGATCCCGGACAGGGCCCCGGGGGGGGCGGCCCTGCGGCCCTGTGGTGCCCGAAGTGTGTTCGCCGGGCGTTTTCCGGCCAATTCTCACGAGCGTTCTGCCCAAATCGGCATCGATTTTGGCAGAACGCTCGTGAGAATTGGCCGGCGTTGGGCAGCCCTGGTCAGCGCCCAGTGCCGCGTGGAGCAGGGCGCTTTCTCGCTCGGGGCATGGCGCGGCCACCCGGAAAACGAGCCGCGACGATGGGGCGCGGCCGGCACCCCGGCGCCGGGGAGTTTTCCCCGAGCAGAGTGGATGGAGGCGCCGTGGCCGGGCGTCCGCCTCCGCCGTGGCGGGCGGCCGGGGCGCCCGTGGAGGGGGCTGGCCTCTGTGGGGGAACGGAGTGATCTCTCACTCCACGGCTGGGACGAAGCCGCGAAAGGTGCCGTTGTCGCCGGGACGGTCGGGGGGACTCGTGGTGCGGGACACAGGGTTCCCCATGCGGAGGCCCCCAGGCTCAGGCCCCTGGCAACGGAAGGCTGAGCAAGCAGGCCCGGGCCCGGGCCCGGCTTTCGGGGCTGGCCCGGCCCCAGCGGCCGGCGCCAGGGAGGGGACCCCCGGAGGCTGAGGAGCGGGAGGCGTCGGCCTCCCCGGGGCCCGCCTCCCGGAGCTCCTCCTGGCGGTGCCGGAACGCGACGACACGCGATCCCGGACAGGGCCCCGGGGGGGCGGCCCTGCGGCCCTGTGGTGCCCGAAGTGTGTTCGCCGGGCGTTTTCCGGCCAATTCTCACGAGCGTTCTGCCCAAATCGGCATCGATTTTGGCAGAACGCTCGTGAGAATTGGCCGGCGTTGGGCAGCCCTGGTCAGCGCCCAGGGCCGCGTGGAGCAGGGCCCTTTCTCGCTCGGGGTATGGCGCGGCCACCCGGAAAACGAGCCGCGACGATGGGGCGCGGCCGGAGGCCCCGGCGCCGGGGAGTTTTCCCCGAGCAGAGTGGATAGAGGCGCCGTGGCCGGGCGTCCGACTCCGCCGTGGCGGGCGGCCGGGGCGCCCATGGAGGGGGCTGGCCTCTGTGGGGGAACAGAGTGATCTCTCACTCCACGGCTGGGACCAAGCCGCGAAAAGTGCCGTTGTCGCCGGGACGGTCGGGGGGACTCTGGGCGCAGGACTCAGGGTTCCCCATGCGGAGGCTCCCAGGCTCAGGCCCCTGGCAACGGAAGGCTGAGCAAGCAGGCCCGGGCCCGGGCCTAGCTTTCGGGGCTGGCCCGGCACCAGCGGCCGGCGCCAGGGAGGGGACCCCCGGAGGCTGAGGAGCGGGAGGCGTCGGCCTCCCCGGGGCCCGCCTCCCGGAGCTCCTCCTGGCGGTGCCGGAACGCGACGACACGCAATCCCGGACAGGGCCCCGGGGGGGCGGCCCTGCGGCCCTGTGGTGCCCGAAGTGTGTTCGCCGGGCGTTTTCCGGCCAATTCTCACGAGCGTTCTGCCCAAATCGGGATCGATTTGGGCAGAACGCTCGTGAGAATTGGCCGGCGTTGGGCAGCCCTGGTCAGCGCCCAGTTCCGTGTGGAGCAGGGCGCTTTCTCGCTCGGGGCATGGCGCGGCCACCCGGAAAACGAGCCGCGACGATGGGGCGAGGCCGGCGGCCCCGGCGCCGGGGAGTTTTCCCGAGCAGAGTGGATGGAGGCGCCGTGGCCGGGCGTCCGCCTCCGCTGTGGCGGGCGGCCGGGGCGCCCGTGGAGGGGGCTGGCCCTGTGGGGGAACGGAGTGATCTCTCACTCCACGGCTGGGACCAAGCCGCGAATGGTGCCGTTGTCGCCGGGACGGTCGGGGGGACTCGTGGCGCGGGACTCAGGGTTCCCCATGCGGAGGCCCCCAGGCTCAGGCCCCTGGCAACGGAAGGCTGAGCAAGCAGGCCCGGGCCCGGGCCCGGCTTTCGGGGCTGGCCCGGCCCCAGCGGCCGGCGCCAGGGAAGGGACCCCCGGAGGGTGAGGAGCGGGAGGCGTCGGCCTCCCCGGGGCCCGCCTCCCGGAGCTCCTCCTGGCGGTGCCGGAACGCGACGACACGCGATCCCGGACAGGGCCCCGGGGGGGGCGGCCCTGCGGCCCTGTGGTGCCCGAAGTGTGTTCGCCGGGCGTTTTCCGGCCAATTCTCACGAGCGTTCTGCCCAAATCGGCATCGATTTTGGCAGAACGCTCGTGAGAATTGGCCGGCGTTGGGCAGCCCTGGTCAGCGCCCAGTGCCGCGTGGAGCAGGGCGCTTTCTCGCTCGGGGCATGGCGCGGCCACCCGGAAAACGAGCCGCAACGATGGGGCGCGGCCGGCACCCCGGCGCCGGGGAGTTTTCCCCGAGCAGAGTGGATGGAGGCGCCGTGGCCGGGCGTCCGCCTCCGCCGTGGCGGGCGGCTGGGGCGCCCGTGGAGGGGGCTGGCTTCTGTGGGGGAACGGAGTGATCTCTCACTCCACGGCTGGGACCAAGCCGCGAAAGGTGCCGTTGTCGCCGGGACGGTCGGGGGGACTCGTGGCCCGGGACTCAGGGTTCCCCATGCGGAGGCTCCCAGGCTCAGGCACCTGGCAACGGAAGGCTGAGCAAGCAGGCCCGGGCCCGGGCCTAGCTTTCGGGGCTGGCCCGGCACCAGTGGCCGGCGCCAGGGAGGGGACCCCCGGAGGCTGAGGAGCGGGAGGCGTCGGCCTCCCCGGGGCCCGCCTCCCGGAGCTCCTCCTGGCGGTGCCAGAAAGCGACGACACGCGATCCCGGACAGGGCCCTGGGGGGGCGGCCCTGCGGCCCTCTGGTGCCCGAAGTGTGTTCGCCGGGCGTTTTCCGGCCAATTCTCACGAGCGTTCTGCCCAAATCGGGATCGATTTGGGCAGAACGCTCGTGAGAATTGGCCGGCGTTGGGCAGCCCTGGTCAGCGCCCAGTGCCGCGTGGAGCAGGGCCCTTTCTCGCTCGGGGCATGGCGCGGCCACCCGGAAAACGAGCCGCGACGATGGGGGGAGGCCGTCGGCCCCGGCGCCGGGGAGTTTTCCCGAGCAGAGTGGATGGAGGCGCCGTGGCCGGGCGTCCGCCTCCTCTGTGGCGGGCGGCCGGGGCGCCTGTGGAGGGGGCTGGCCCTGTGGGGGAACGGAGTGATCTCTCACTTCACGGCTGGGACCAAGCCGCGAAAGGTGCCGTTGTCGCCGGGACGGTCGGGGGGACTCGTGGCGCGGGACTCAGGGTTCCCCATGCGGAGGCCCCCAGGCTCAGGCCCCTGGCAACGGAAGGCTGAGCAAGGAGGCCCGGGCCCGGGCCTAGTTTTCGGGGCTGGCCCGGCACCAGCGGCCGGCGCCAGGGAGGGGACCCCCGGAGGCTGAGGAGCGGGAGGCGTCGGCCTCCCCGGGGCCCGCCTCCCGGAGCTCCTCCTGGCGGTGCCGGAACGCGAAGACACGCAATCCCGGACAGGGCCCCGGGGGGGCGGCCCTGCGGCCCTGTGGTGCCCGAAGCGTGTTCGCCGGGCGTTTTCCGGCCAATTCTCACGAGCGTTCTGCCCAAATCGGCATCGATTTGGGCAGAACGCTCGTGAGAATTGGCCGGCGTTGGGCAGCCCTGGTCAGCGCCCAGTGCCGCGTGGAGCAGGGCCCTTTCTCGCTCGGGGCATGGCGAGGCCACCCGGAAAACGAGCCGCGACGATGGGGCGCGGTCGGCAGCCCCGGCGCCGGGGAGTTTCCCAGAGCAGAGTGGATGGAGGCGCCGTGGCCGGGCGTCCGCCTCCACCGTGGCGGGCGGCCGGGGCGCCCGTGGAGGGGGCTGGCCTCTGTGGGGGAACGGAGTGATCTCTCACTCCACGGCTGGGACGAAGCTGCAAAAGGTGCCGTGGTCGCCGGGACGGTCGGGGGGACTCGTGGCGCGGGACTCAGGGTTCCCCATGCGGAGGCCCCCAGGCTCAGGCCCCTGGCAACGGAAGGCTGAGCAAGCAGGCCCGGGCCCGGGCCCGGGTTTCGGGGCTGGCCCGGCCCCAGCGGCCGGCGCCAGGGAGGGGACCCCCGGAGGCTGAGGAGCGGGAGGCGTCGGCCTCCCCGGGGCCCGCCTCCCGGAGCTCCTCCTGGCGGTGCCGGAACGCGACGACACGCGATCCCGGACAGGGCCCCGGGGGGGCGGCCCTGCGGCCCTGTAGTGCCCGAAGTGTGTTCGCCGGGCGTTTTCCGGCCAATTCTCACGAGCGTTCTGCCCAAATGGGCATCGATTTGGGCAGAACGCTCGTGAGAATTGGCCGGCGTTGGGCAGCCCTGGTCAGCGCCCAGTGCCGCGTGGAGCAGGGCGCTTTCTCGCTCGGGGCATGGCGCGGCCACCCGGAAAACGAGCCGCGACGATGGGGCGCGGCCGGCACCCCGGCGCCGGGGAGTTTTCCCCGAGCAGAGTGGATGGAGGCGCCGTGGCCGGGCGTCCGCCTCCGCCGTGGCGGGCGGCCGGGGCGCCCGTGGAGGGGGCTGGCCTCTGTGGGGGAACGGAGTGATCTCTCACTCCACGGCTGGGACGAAGCCGCGAAAGGTGCCGTTGTCGCCGGGACGGTCGGGGGGACTCGTGGTGCGGGACACAGGGTTCCCCATGCGGAGGCCCCCAGGCTCAGGCCCCTGGCAACGGAAGGCTGAGCAAGCAGGCCCGGGCCCGGGCCCGGCTTTCGGGGCTGGCCCGGCCCCAGCGGCCGGCGCCAGGGAGGGGACCCCCGGAGGCTGAGGAGCGGGAGGCGTCGGCCTCCCCGGGGCCCGCCTCCCGGAGCTCCTCCTGGCGGTGCCGGAACGCGACGACACGCGATCCCGGACAGGGCCCCGGGGGGGCGGCCCTGCGGCCCTGTGGTGCCCGAAGTGTGTTCGCCGGGCGTTTTCCGGCCAATTCTCACGAGCGTTCTGCCCAAATCGGCATCGATTTTGGCAGAACGCTCGTGAGAATTGGCCGGCGTTGGGCAGCCCTGGTCAGCGCCCAGGGCCGCGTGGAGCAGGGCCCTTTCTCGCTCGGGGTATGGCGCGGCCACCCGGAAAACGAGCCGCGACGATGGGGCGCGGCCGGAGGCCCCGGCGCCGGGGAGTTTTCCCCGAGCAGAGTGGATAGAGGCGCCGTGGCCGGGCGTCCGACTCCGCCGTGGCGGGCGGCCGGGGCGCCCATGGAGGGGGCTGGCCTCTGTGGGGGAACAGAGTGATCTCTCACTCCACGGCTGGGACCAAGCCGCGAAAAGTGCCGTTGTCGCCGGGACGGTCGGGGGGACTCTGGGCGCAGGACTCAGGGTTCCCCATGCGGAGGCTCCCAGGCTCAGGCCCCTGGCAACGGAAGGCTGAGCAAGCAGGCCCGGGCCCGGGCCTAGCTTTCGGGGCTGGCCCGGCACCAGCGGCCGGCGCCAGGGAGGGGACCCCCGGAGGCTGAGGAGCGGGAGGCGTCGGCCTCCCCGGGGCCCGCCTCCCGGAGCTCCTCCTGGCGGTGCCGGAACGCGACGACACGCAATCCCGGACAGGGCCCCGGGGGGGCGGCCCTGCGGCCCTGTGGTGCCCGAAGTGTGTTCGCCGGGCGTTTTCCGGCCAATTCTCACGAGCGTTCTGCCCAAATCGGGATCGATTTGGGCAGAACGCTCGTGAGAATTGGCCGGCGTTGGGCAGCCCTGGTCAGCGCCCAGTTCCGTGTGGAGCAGGGCGCTTTCTCGCTCGGGGCATGGCGCGGCCACCCGGAAAACGAGCCGCGACGATGGGGCGAGGCCGGCGGCCCCGGCGCCGGGGAGTTTTCCCGAGCAGAGTGGATGGAGGCGCCGTGGCCGGGCGTCCGCCTCCGCTGTGGCGGGCGGCCGGGGCGCCCGTGGAGGGGGCTGGCCCTGTGGGGGAACGGAGTGATCTCTCACTCCACGGCTGGGACCAAGCCGCGAATGGTGCCGTTGTCGCCGGGACGGTCGGGGGGACTCGTGGCGCGGGACTCAGGGTTCCCCATGCGGAGGCCCCCAGGCTCAGGCCCCTGGCAACGGAAGGCTGAGCAAGCAGGCCCGGGCCCGGGCCCGGCTTTCGGGGCTGGCCCGGCCCCAGCGGCCGGCGCCAGGGAAGGGACCCCCGGAGGGTGAGGAGCGGGAGGCGTCGGCCTCCCCGGGGCCCGCCTCCCGGAGCTCCTCCTGGCGGTGCCGGAACGCGACGACACGCGATCCCGGACAGGGCCCCGGGGGGGCGGCCCTGCGGCCCTGTGGTGCCCGAAGTGTGTTCGCCGGGCGTTTTCCGGCCAATTCTCACGAGCGTTCTGCCCAAATCGGCATCGATTTTGGCAGAACGCTCGTGAGAATTGGCCGGCGTTGGGCAGCCCTGGTCAGCGCCCAGTGCCGCGTGGAGCAGGGCGCTTTCTCGCTCGGGGCATGGCGCGGCCACCCGGAAAACGAGCCGCAACGATGGGGCGCGGCCGGCACCCCGGCGCCGGGGAGTTTTCCCCGAGCAGAGTGGATGGAGGCGCCGTGGCCGGGCGTCCGCCTCCGCCGTGGCGGGCGGCTGGGGCGCCCGTGGAGGGGGCTGGCTTCTGTGGGGGAACGGAGTGATCTCTCACTCCACGGCTGGGACCAAGCCGCGAAAGGTGCCGTTGTCGCCGGGACGGTCGGGGGGACTCGTGGCCCGGGACTCAGGGTTCCCCATGCGGAGGCTCCCAGGCTCAGGCACCTGGCAACGGAAGGCTGAGCAAGCAGGCCCGGGCCCGGGCCTAGCTTTCGGGGCTGGCCCGGCACCAGTGGCCGGCGCCAGGGAGGGGACCCCCGGAGGCTGAGGAGCGGGAGGCGTCGGCCTCCCCGGGGCCCGCCTCCCGGAGCTCCTCCTGGCGGTGCCAGAAAGCGACGACACGCGATCCCGGACAGGGCCCTGGGGGGGCGGCCCTGCGGCCCTCTGGTGCCCGAAGTGTGTTCGCCGGGCGTTTTCCGGCCAATTCTCACGAGCGTTCTGCCCAAATCGGGATCGATTTGGGCAGAACGCTCGTGAGAATTGGCCGGCGTTGGGCAGCCCTGGTCAGCGCCCAGTGCCGCGTGGAGCAGGGCCCTTTCTCGCTCGGGGCATGGCGCGGCCACCCGGAAAACGAGCCGCGACGATGGGGGGAGGCCGTCGGCCCCGGCGCCGGGGAGTTTTCCCGAGCAGAGTGGATGGAGGCGCCGTGGCCGGGCGTCCGCCTCCTCTGTGGCGGGCGGCCGGGGCGCCTGTGGAGGGGGCTGGCCCTGTGGGGGAACGGAGTGATCTCTCACTTCACGGCTGGGACCAAGCCGCGAAAGGTGCCGTTGTCGCCGGGACGGTCGGGGGGACTCGTGGCGCGGGACTCAGGGTTCCCCATGCGGAGGCCCCCAGGCTCAGGCCCCTGGCAACGGAAGGCTGAGCAAGGAGGCCCGGGCCCGGGCCTAGTTTTCGGGGCTGGCCCGGCACCAGCGGCCGGCGCCAGGGAGGGGACCCCCGGAGGCTGAGGAGCGGGAGGCGTCGGCCTCCCCGGGGCCCGCCTCCCGGAGCTCCTCCTGGCGGTGCCGGAACGCGAAGACACGCAATCCCGGACAGGGCCCCGGGGGGGCGGCCCTGCGGCCCTGTGGTGCCCGAAGCGTGTTCGCCGGGCGTTTTCCGGCCAATTCTCACGAGCGTTCTGCCCAAATCGGCATCGATTTGGGCAGAACGCTCGTGAGAATTGGCCGGCGTTGGGCAGCCCTGGTCAGCGCCAAGTGCCGCGTGGAGCAGGGCCCTTTCTCGCTCGGGGCATGGCGAGGCCACCCGGAAAACGAGCCGCGACGATGGGGCGCGGTCGGCAGCCCCGGCGCCGGGGAGTTTCCCAGAGCAGAGTGGATGGAGGCGCCGTGGCCGGGCGTCCGCCTCCACCGTGGCGGGCGGCCGGGGCGCCCGTGGAGGGGGCTGGCCTCTGTGGGGGAACGGAGTGATCTCTCACTCCACGGCTGGGACGAAGCTGCAAAAGGTGCCGTGGTCGCCGGGACGGTCGGGGGGACTCGTGGCGCGGGACTCAGGGTTCCCCATGCGGAGGCCCCCAGGCTCAGGCCCCTGGCAACGGAAGGCTGAGCAAGCAGGCCCGGGCCCGGGCCCGGGTTTCGGGGCTGGCCCGGCCCCAGCGGCCGGCGCCAGGGAGGGGACCCCCGGAGGCTGAGGAGCGGGAGGCGTCGGCCTCCCCGGGGCCCGCCTCCCGGAGCTCCTCCTGGCGGTGCCGGAACGCGACGACACGCGATCCCGGACAGGGCCCCGGGGGGGCGGCCCTGCGGCCCTGTAGTGCCCGAAGTGTGTTCGCCGGGCGTTTTCCGGCCAATTCTCACGAGCGTTCTGCCCAAATGGGCATCGATTTGGGCAGAACGCTCGTGAGAATTGGCCGGCGTTGGGCAGCCCTGGTCAGCGCCCAGTGCCGCGTGGAGCAGGGCGCTTTCTCGCTCGGGGCATGGCGCGGCCACCCGGAAAACGAGCCGCGACGATGGGGCGCGGCCGGCGGCCCCGGCGCCGGGGAGTTTTCCCCGAGCAGAGTGGATGGAGGCGCCGTGGCCGGGCGTCCGCCTCCGCCGTGGCGGGCGGCCGGGGCGCCCGTGGAGGGGGCTGGCCTCTGTGGGGGAACGGAGTGATCTCTCACTCCACGGCTGGGACCAAGCCGCGAAAGGTGCCGTTGTCGCCGGGACGGTCGGGGGGACTCGTGGCGCGGGACTCAGGGTTCCCCATGCGGAGGCCCCCAGGCTCAGGCCCCTGGCAACGGAAGGCTGAGCAAGGAGGCCCGGGCCCAGGCCTAGCTTTCGGGGCTGGCCCGGCCCCAGCGGCCGGTGCCAGGGAGGGGACCCCCGGAGGCTGAGGAGCGGGAGGCGTCGGCCTCCCCGGGGCCCGCCTCCCGGAGTTCCTCCTGGCGGTGCCGGAACGCGACGACACGCGATCCCGGACAGGGCCCCGGGGGGGCGGCCCTGCGGCCCTCTGGTGCCCGAAGTGTGTTCGCCGGGCGTTTTCCGGCCAATTCTCACGAGCGTTCTGCCCAAATCGGGATCGATTTGGGCAGAACGCTCGTGAGAATTGGCCGGCGTTGGGCAGCCCTGGTCAGCGCCCAGGGCCGCGTGGAGCAGGGCGCTTTCTCGCTCGGGGCATGGCGCGGCCACCCGGAAAACGAGCCGCGACGATGGGGCGCGGCCGGCACCCCGGCGCCGGGGAGTTTTCCCCCGAGCCGAGTGGATGGAGGCGCCGTGGCCGGGCGTCCGCCTCCGCCGTGGCGGGCGGCTGGGGCGCCCGTGGAGGGGGCTGGCTTCTGTGGGGGAACGGAGTGATCTCTCACTCCACGGCTGGGACCAAGCCGCGAAAGGTGCCGTTGTCGCCGGGACGGTCGGGGGGACTCGTGGCCCGGGACTCAGGGTTCCCCATGCGGAGGCTCCCAGGCTCAGGCACCTGGCAACGGAAGGCTGAGCAAGCAGGCCCGGGCCCGGGCCTAGCTTTCGGGGCTGGCCCGGCACCAGTGGCCGGCGCCAGGGAGGGGACCCCCGGAGGCTGAGGAGCGGGAGGCGTCGGCCTCCCCGGGGCCCGCCTCCCGGAGCTCCTCCTGGCGGTGCCAGAAAGCGACGACACGCGATCCCGGACAGGGCCCCGGGGGGGCGGCCCTGCGGCCCTGTAGTGCCCGAAGTGTGTTCGCCGGGCGTTTTCCGGCCAATTCTCACGAGCGTTCTGCCCAAATCGGGATCGATTTGGGCAGAACGCTCGTGAGAATTGGCCGGCGTTGGGCAGCCCTGGTCAGCGCCCAGTGCCGTGTGGAGCAGGGCGCTTTCTCGCTCGGGGCATGGCGCGGCCACCCGGAAAACGAGCCGCGACGATGGGGCGCGGCCGGCGGCGCCGGCGCCGGGGAGTTTTCCCGAGCAGAGTGGATGGAGGCGCCGTGGCCGGGCGTCCGCCTCCGCCGTGGCGGGCGGCCGGGGCGCCCGTGGAGGGGGCTGGCCCTGTGGGGGAACGGAGTGATCTCTCACTCCACGGCTGGGACGAAGCCGCGAAAGGTGCCGTTGTCGCCGGGACGGTCGGGGGGACTCGTGGCGCGGGACTCAGTGTTCCCCATGCGGAGGCCCCCAGGCTCAGGCCCCTGGCAACGGAAGGCTGAGCAAGGAGACCCGGGTTCAGGCCTAGCTTTCGGGGCTGGCTCGGCACCAGCGGCCGGCGCCAGGGAGGGGACCCCCGGAGGATGAGGAGCGGGAGGCGTCGGCCTCCCCGGGGCCCGCCTCCCGGAGCTCCTCCTGGCGGTGCCGGAACGCGACGAAACGCGATCCCGGACAGGGCCCTGGGGGGGCGGCCCTGCGGCCCTCTGGTGCCCGAAGTGTGTTCGCCGGGCGTTTTCCGGCCAATTCTCACGAGCGTTCTGCCCAAATCGGGATCGATTTGGGCAGAACGCTCGTTAGAATTGGCCGGCGTTGGGCAGCCCTGGTCAGCGCCCAGTGCCGCGTGGAGCAGGGCCCTTTCTCGCTCGGGGCATGGCGCGGCCACCCGGAAAACGAGCCGCGACGATGGGGGGAGGCCGTCGGCCCCGGCGCTGGGGAGTTTTCCCTAGCAGAGTGGATGGAGGCGCCGTGGCCGGGCGTCCGCCTCCTCTGTGGCGGGCGGCCGGGGCGCCTGTGGAGGGGGCTGGCCCTGTGGGGGAACGGAGTGATCTCTCACTTCACGGCTGGGACCAAGCCGCGAAAGGTGCCGTTGTCGCCGGGACGGTCGGGGGGACTCGTGGCGCGGGACTCAGGGTTCCCCATGCGGAGGCCCCCAGGCTCAGGCCCCTGGCAACGGAAGGCTGAGCAAGGAGGCCCGGGCCCGGGCCTAGTTTTCGGGGCTGGCCCGGCACCAGCGGCCGGCGCCAGGGAGGGGACCCCCGGAGGCTGAGGAGCGGGAGGCGTCGGCCTCCCCGGGGCCCGCCTCCCGGAGCTCCTCCTGGCGGTGCCGGAACGCGAAGACACGCAATCCCGGACAGGGCCCCGGGGGGGCGGCCCTGCGGCCCTGTGGTGCCCGAAGCGTGTTCGCCGGGCGTTTTCCGGCCAATTCTCACGAGCGTTCTGCCCAAATCGGCATCGATTTGGGCAGAACGCTCGTGAGAATTGGCCGGCGTTGGGCAGCCCTGGTCAGCGCCCAGTGCCGCGTGGAGCAGGGCCCTTTCTCGCTCGGGGCATGGCGAGGCCACCCGGAAAACGAGCCGCGACGATGGGGCGCGGTCGGCAGCCCCGGCGCCGGGGAGTTTCCCAGAGCAGAGTGGATGGAGGCGCCGTGGCCGGGCGTCCGCCTCCGCCGTGGCGGGCGGCCGGGGCGCCCGTGGAGGGGGCTGGCCTCTGTGGGGGAACGGAGTGATCTCTCACTCCACGGCTGGGACGAAGCTGCAAAAGTTGCCGTTGTCGCCGGGACGGTCGGGGGGACTCGTGGCGCGGGACTCAGGGTTCCCCATGCGGAGGCCCCCAGGCTCAGGCCCCTGGCAACGGAAGGCTGAGCAAGCAGGCCCGGGCCCGGGCCCGGGTTTCGGGGCTGGCCCGGCCCCAGCGGCCGGCGCCAGGGAGGGGACCCCCGGAGGCTGAGGAGCGGGAGGCGTCGGCCTCCCCGGGGCCCGCCTCCCGGAGCTCCTCCTGGCGGTGCCGGAACGCGACGACACGCGATCCCGGACAGGGCCCCGGGGGGGCGGCCCTGCGGCCCTGTGGTGCCCGAAGTGTGTTCGCCGGGCGTTTTCCGGCCAATTCTCACGAGCGTTCTGCCCAAATCGGGATCGATTTGGGCAGAACGCTCGTGAGAATTGGCCGGCGTTGGGCAGCCCTGGTCAGCGCCCAGTGCCGCGTGGAGCAGGGCGCTTTCCTCGCTCGGGGCATGGCGCGGCCACCCGGAAAAAGAGCCGCGACGATGGGGCGCGGCCGGCGGCCCCGGCGCCGGGGAGTTTTCCCCGAGCAGAGTGGATGGAGGCGCCGTGGCCGGGCGTCCGCCTCCGCCGTGGCAGGCGGCCGGGGCGCCCGTGGAGGGGGCTGGACTCTGTGGGGGAACGGAGTGATCTCTCAATCCATGGCTGGGACCAAACCGCAATAGGTGCCGTTGTCGCCGGACGGTCGGGGGGACTCGTGGTGCGGGACTCAGGGTTCCCCATGCGGAGGTCCCCAGGCTCAGGCCCCTGGCAACGGAAGGCTGAGCAAGCAGGCCCGGGCCCGGGCCTAGCTTTCGGGGCTGGCCCGGCACCAGTGGCCGGCGCCAGGGAGGGGACCCCCGGAGGCTGAGGAGCGGGAGGCGTCGGCCTCCCCGGGGCCCACCTCCCGGAGCTCCTCCTGGCGGTGCCGGAACGCGACGACACGCGATCCCGGACAGGGCCCCGGGGGGGCGGCCCTGCGGCCCTGTGGTGCCCGAAGTGTGTTCGCCGGGCGTTTTCCGGCCAATTCTCACGAGCGTTCTGCCCAAATCGGCATCGATTTGGGCAGAACGCTCGTGAGAATTGGCCGGCGTTGGGCAGCCCTGGTCAGCGCCCAGTGCCGCGTGGAGCAGGGCCCTTTCTCGCTCGGGGCATGGCGAGGCCACCCGGAAAACGAGCCGCGACGATGGGGCGCGGTCGGCAGCCCCGGCGCCGGGGAGTTTCCCAGAGCAGAGTGGATGGAGGCGCCGTGGCCGGGCGTCCGCCTCCGCCGTGGCGGGCGGCCGGGGCGCCCGTGGAGGGGGCTGGCCTCTGTGGGGGAACGGAGTGATCTCTCACTCCACGGCTGGGACGAAGCTGCAAAAGGTGCCGTTGTCGCCGGGACGGCCGGGGGGACTCGTGGCGCGGGACTCAGGGTTCCCCATGCGGAGGCCCCCAGGCTCAGGCCCCTGGCAACGGAAGGCTGAGCAAGCAGGCCCGGGCCCGTGCCCGGGTTTCGGGGCTGGCCCGGCCCCAGCGGCCGGCGCCAGGGAGGGGACCCCCGGAGGCTGAGGAGCGGGAGGCGTCGGCCTCCCCGGGGCCCGCCTCCCGGAGCTCCTCCTGGCGGTGCCGGAACGCGACGACACGCGATCCCGGACAGGGCCCCGGGGGGGCGGCCCTGCGGCCCTGTAGTGCCCGAAGTGTGTTCGCCGGGCGTTTTCCGGCCAATTCTCACGAGCGTTCTGCCCAAATGGGCATCGATTTGGGCAGAACGGTCGTGAGAATTGGCCGGCGTTGGGCAGCCCTGGTCAGCGCCCAGTGCCGCGTGGAGCAGGGCGCTTTCTCGCTCGGGGCATGTCGCGGCCACCCGGAAAACGAGCCGCGACGATGGGGCGCGGCCGGCGGCCCCGGCGCCGGGGAGTTTTCCCCGAGCAGAGTGGATGGAGGCGCCGTGGCCGGGCGTCCGCCTCCGCCGTGGCGGGCGGCCGGGGCGCCCGTGGAGGGGGCTGGCCTCTGTGGGGGAACGGAGTTATCTCTCACTCCACGGCTGGGACCAAGCCGCGAAAGGTGCCGTTGTCGCCGGGACGGTCGGGGGGACTCGTGGCGCGGGACTCAGGGTTCCCCATGCGGAGGCCCCCAGGCTCAGGCCCCTGGCAACGGAAGGCTGAGCAAGGAGGCCCGGGCCCAGGCCTAGCTTTCGGGGCTGGCCCGGCCCCAGCGGCCGGCGCCAGGGAGGGGACCCCCGGAGGCTGAGGAGCGGGAGGCGTCGGCCTCCCCGGGGCCCGCCTCCCGGAGCTCCTCCTGGCGGTGCCGGAACGCGACGACACGCGATCCCGGACAGGGCCCCGGGGGGGCGGCCCTGCGGCCCTGTGGTGCCCGAAGCGTGTTCGCCGGGCGTTTTCCGGCCAATTCTCACGAGCGTTCTGCCCAAATCGGCATCGATTTGGGCAGGACGCTCGTGAGAATTGGCCGGCGTTGGGCAGCCCTGGTCAGCGCCCAGTACCGCGTGGAGCAGGGCCCTTTCTCGCTCGGGGCATGGCGCGGCCACCCGGAAAACGAGCCGCGACGATGGGGCGCGGTCGGCAGCCCCGGCGCCGGGGAGTTTCCCCGAGCAGAGTGGATGGAGGCGCCGTGGCCGGGCGTCCGCCTCCGCCGTGGCGGGCGGCCGGGGCGCCCGTGGAGGGGGCTGGCCTCTGTGGGGGAATGGAGTGATCTCTCACTCCACGGCTGGGACCAAGCCGCGAAAGGTGCCGTTGTCGCCGGGACGGTCGGGGGGACTCGTGGCGCGGGACACAGGGTTCCCCATGCGGAGGCCCCCAGGTTCAGGCCCCTGGCAACGGAAGGCTGAGCAAGGAGGCCCGGGCCCGGGCCTAGCTTTCGGGGCTGGCCCGGCCCCAGCGGCCGGCGCCAGGGAGGGGACCCCCGGAGGCTGAGGTGCGGGAGGCGTCGGCCTCCCCGGGGCCCGCCTCCCGGAGCTCGTCCTGGCGGTGCCGGAACGCGACGACACGCGATCCCGGACAGGGCCCCGGGGGGGCGGACCTGCGGCCCTCTGGTGCCCGAAGTGTGTTCGCCGGGCGTTTTCCGGCCAATTCTCACGAGCGTTTTGCCCAAATCGGGATCGATTTTGGCAGAACGCTCGTGAGTATTGGCCGGCGTTGGGCAGCCCTGGTCAGCGCCCAGCGCCGCGTGGAGCAGGGCCCTTTCTCGCTCGGGGCATGGCGCGGCCACCCAGAAAACGAGCCGCGACGATGGGGCGCGGCCGGCGGCCCCGGCGCCGGGGAGTTTTCCCCGAGCAGAGTGGATGGAGGCGCCGTGGCCGGGCGTCCGCCTCCGCCGTGGCGGGCGGCCGGGACGCCCGTGGAGGGGGCTGGCCTCTGTGGGGGAACGGAGTGATCTCTCACTAAACGGCTGGGACGAAGCCGCGAAAGGTGCCGTTGTCGCCGGGACGGTCGGGGGGACACGTGGCGCGGGACTCAGGGTTCCCCATGCGGAGTCCCCCAGGCTCAGGCCCCTGGCAACGGAAGGCTGAGCAAGCAGGCCCGTCCCCGGGCCCGGGTTTCGGGGCTGGCCCGGCACCAGCGGCCGGCGCCAGGGAGGGGACCCCCGGAGGCTGAGGAGCGGGAGGCGTCGGCCTCCCCGGGGCCCGCCTCCCGGAGCTCCTCCTGGTGGTGCCGGAAAGCGACGACACGCGATCCCGGACAGGGCCCCGGGGGGGCGGCCCTTCGGCCCTGTGGTGCCCGAAGTGTGTTCGCCGCGCGTTTTCCGGCCAATTCTCACGAGCGTTCTGCCCAAATCGGGATCGATTTGGGCAGAACGCTCGTGAGAATTGGCCGGCGTTGGGCAGCCCTGGTCAGCGCCCAGTGCCGCGTGGAGCAGGGCGCTTTCTCGCTCGGGGCATGGCGCGGCCACCCGGAAAACGAGCCGCGACGATGGGGCGCGGCCGGCGACCCCGGCGCCGGGGAGTTTTCCCCGAGCAGAGTGGATGGAGGCGCCGTGGCCGGGCGTCCGCCTCCGCCGTGGCGGGCGGCCGGGGCGCCCGTGGAGGGGGCTGGCCTCTGTGGGGGAACGGAGTGATCTCTCACTCCACGGCTGGGACGAAGCCGCGAAAGGTGCCGTTGTCGCCGGGACGGTCGGGGGGACTCGTGGTGCGGGACTCAGGGTTCCCCATGCGGAGGTCCCCAGGCTCAGGCCCCTGGCAACGGAAGGCTGAGCAAGCAGGCCCGGGCCCGGGCCTAGCTTTCGGGGCTGGCCCGGCACCAGTGGCCGGCGCCAGGAAGGGGACCCCCGGAGGCTGAGGAGCGGGAGGCGTCGGCCTCCCCGGGGCCCACCTCCCGGAGCTCCTCCTGGCGGTGCCGGAACGCGACGACACACGATCCCGGACAGGGCCCCGGGGGGGCGGCCCTGCGGCCCTGTGGTGCCCGAAGTGTGTTCGCCGGGCGTTTTCCGGCCAATTCTCATGAGCGTTCTGTCCAAATCGGCATCGATTTGGGCAGAACGCTCGTGAGAATTGGCCGGCGTTGGGCAGCCCTGGTCAGCGCCCAGTTCCGCGTGAGCAGGGCCCTTTCTCGCTCGAGGCATGTCGCGGCCACCCGGAAAACGAGCCGCGACAATGGGGCGCGGTCGGCGGCCCCGGCGCCGGGGAGTTTCCCCGAGCAGAGTGGATGGAGGCGCCGTTGCCGGGCGCCAGCCTCCGCCGTAGCGGGCGGCCGGGGCGCCCGTGGAGGGGGCTGGCCTCTGTTGGGGAACGGAGTGATCTCTCACTCCACGTCTGGGACGAAGCCGCGAAAGGTGCCATTGTCGCCGGGACGGTCGGGGGGACTCGTGGCGCGGGACTCAGGGTTCCCCATGCGGAGGCCCCCAGGCTCAGGCCCCTGGCAACAGAAGGCTGAGCAAGCAGGCCCGGGCCCGGGCCCGGGTTTAGGGGCTGGCCCGGCCCCAGCGGCCGGCGCCAGGGAGGGGACCCCCGGAGGCTGAGGAGCGGGAGGCGTCGGCCTCCCCGGGGCCCGCCTCCCGGAGCTCCTCCTGGCGGTGCCGGAACGCGATGACACGCGATCCCGGACAGGGCCCCGGGGGGGCGGCCCTGCGGCCCTCTGGGGCCCGAAGTGTGTTCGCCGGGCGTTTTCCGGCCAATTCTCACGAGCGTTCTGCCCAAATCGGGATCGATTTGGGCAGAACGCTCGTGAGAATTGGCCGGCGTTGGGCAGCCCTGGTCAGCGCCTAGTGCCGCGTGGAGCAGGGCGCTTTCTCGCTCGGGGCATGGCGCGGCCACCCGGAAAACGAGCCGCGAAGATGGGGCGCGGCCGGCGGCCCCGGCGCCGGGGAGTTTTCCCCGAGCAGAGTGGATGGAGGCGCCGTGGCCGGGCGTCCGCCTCCGCCGTGGCGGGCGGCCGGGGCGCCCGTGGAGGGGGCTGGCCTCTGTGGGGGAACGGAGTGATCTCTCACTCCACGGCTGGGACCAAGCCGCGAAAGGTGCCGTTGTCGCCGGGACGGTCGGGGGGACTCGTGGCGCGGGACTCAGGGTTCCCCATGCGGAGGCCCCCAGGCTCAGGCCCCTGGCAACGGAAGGCTGAGCAAGCAGGCCCGGGCCTGGGCCCGGGTTTCGGGGCTGGCCCGGCCCCAGCGGCCGGCGCCAGGGAGGGGAACCCCGGAGGCTGAGGAGCGGGAGGCGTCGGCCTCCCCGGGGCCTGCCTCCCGGAGCTCCTCCTGGCGGTGCCGGAACGCGACGACACGCGATCCCGGACAGGGCCCCGGGGGGCGGACCTGCGGCCCTGTAGTGCCCGAAGTGTGTTCGCCGGGCGTTTTCCGGCCAATTCTCACGAGCGTTCTGCCCAAATTGGGATCGATTTGGGCAGAACGCTCGTGAGAATTGGCCGGCGTTGGGCAGCCCTGGTCAGCGCCCAGTGCCGTGTGAAGCAGGGCGCTTTCTCGCTCGGGGCATGGCGCGGCCACCCGGAAAACGAGCCGCGACGATGGGGGGAGGCCGTCGGCCCCGGCGCCGGGGAGTTTTGCCGAGCAGAGTGGATGGAGGCGCCGTGGCCGGGCGTCCGCCTCCGCTGTGGCGGGCGGCCGGGGCGCCTGTGGAGGGGGCTGGCCCTGTGGGGGAACGGAGTGATCTCTCACTTCACGGCTGGGACCAAGCCGCGAAAGGTGCCGTTGTCGCCGGGACGGTCGGGGGGGACTCGTGGCGCGGGGACTCAGAATTCCCCATGCGGAGGCCCCCAGGCTCAGGCCCCTGGCAACGGAAGGCTGAGCAAGGAGGCCCGGGCCCGGGCCTAGTTTTCGGGGCTGGCCCGGCACCAGCGGCCGGCGCCAGGGAGGGGACCCCCGGAGGCTGAGGAGCGGGAGGCGTCGGCCTCCCCGGGGCCCGCCTCCCGGAGCTCCTCCTGGCGGTGCCGGAACGCGACGACACGCGATCCCGGACAGGGCCCCGGGGGGGCGGGCCCTGCGGCCCTGTGGTGCCCGAAGCGTGTTCGCCGGGCGTTTTCCGGCCAATTCTCACGAGCGTTCTGCCCAAATCGGCATCGATTTGGGCAGAACGCTCGTGAGAATTGGCCGGCGTTGGGCAGCCCTGGTCAGAGCCCAGTGCCGCGTGGAGCAGGGCGCTTTCTCGCTCGGGGCATGGCGCGGCCACCCGGAAAACGAGCCGCGACGATGGGGCACGGCCGGCGGCCCCGGCGCCGGGGAGTTTTCCCAGAGCAGAGTGGATGGAGGCGCCGTGGCCGGGCGTCCGCCTCCGCCGTGGCGGGCGGCCGGGGCGCCCGTGGAGGGGGCTGGCCTCTGTGGGGGAACGGAGTGATCTCTCACTCCACGGCTGGGACGAAGCTGCGAAAGGTGCCGTTGTCGCCGGGACGGTCGGGGGGACTCGTGGCGCGGGACTCAGGGTTCCCCATGCGGAGGCCCCCAGGCTCAGGCCCCTGGCAACGGAAGGCTGAGCAAGCAGGCCCGGGCCCGGGCCCGGGTTTCGGGGCTGGCCCGGCCCCAGCGGCCGGCGCCAGGGAGGGGACCCCCGGAGGCTGAGGAGCGGGAGGCGTCGGCCTCCCCGGGGCCCGCCTCCCGGAGCTCCTCCTGGCGGTGCCGGAAAGCGACGACACGCGATCCCGGACAGGGCCCCGGGGGGGCGGCCCTGCGGCCCTGTGGTGCCCGAACTGTGTTCGCCGGGCGTTTTCCGGCCAATTCTCACGAGCGTTCTGCCCAAATCGGCATCGATTTGGGCAGAACGCTCGTGAGAATTGGCCGGCGTTGGGCAGCCCTGGTCAGCGCCCAGTGCCGCGTGGAGCAGGGCGCTTTCTCGCTCGGGGCATGGCGCGGCCACCCGGAAAACGAGCCGCGACGATGGGGCGCGGCCGGCGGCCCCGGCGCCGGGGAGATTTCCCCGAGCAGAGTGGATGGAGGCGCCGTGGCCGGGCGTCCGCCTCCGCCGTGGCGGGCGGCCGGGGCGCCCGTGGAGGGGGCTGGACTCTGTGGGGGAACGGAGTGATCTCTCAATCCATGGCTGGGACCAAACCGCAAAAGGTGCCGTTGTCGCCGGGACGGTCGGGGGGACTCGTGGTGCGGGACTCAGGGTTCCCCATGCGGAGGCCCCCAGGCTCAGGCCCCTGGCAACGGAAGGCTGAGCAAGGAGGCCCGGGCCCAGGCCTAGCTTTCGGGGCTGGCCCGGCCCCAGCGGCCGGCGCCAGGGAGGGGACCCCCGGAGGCTGAGGAGCGGGAGGCGTCGGCCTCCCCGGGGCCCGCCTCCCGGAGCTCCTCCTGGCGGTGCCGGAACGCGACGACACGCGATCACGGGCAGGGCCCCGGGGGGGCGGCCCTGCGGCCCTCTGGTGCCCGAAGTGTGTTCGCCGGGCGTTTTCCGGCCAATTCTCACGAGCGTTCTGCCCAAATCGGGATCGATTTTGGCAGAACGCTCGTGAGAATTGGCCGGCGTTGGGCAGCCCTGGTCAGCGCCCAGTGCCGCGTGGAGCAGGGCCCTTTCTCGCTCGGGGCATGGCGCGGCCACCCAGAAAACGAGCCGCGACGATGGGGCGCGGCCGGCGGCCCCGGCGCCGGGGAATTTTCCCAGAGCAGAGTGGATGGAGGCGCCGTGGCCGGGCGTCCGCCTCCGCCGTGGCGGGCGGCCGGGGCGCCCGTGGAGGGGGCTGGCCTCTGTGGGGGAACGGAGTGATCTCTCACTCCACGGCTGGGACGAAGCTGCGAAAGGTGCCGTTGTCGCCGGGACGGTCGGGGGGACTCGTGGCGCGGGACTCAGGGTTCCCCATGCGGAGGCCCCCAGGCTCAGGCCCCTGGCAACGGAAGGCTGAGCAAGCAGGCCCGGGCCCGGGCCCGGGTTTCGGGGCTGGCCCGGCCCCAGCGGCCGGCGCCAGGGAGGGGACCCCCGGAGGCTGAGGAGCGGGAGGCGTCGGCCTCCCCGGGGCCCGCCTCCCGGAGCTCCTCCTGGCGGTGCCGGAACGCGACGACACGCGATCCCGGACAGGGCCCCGGGGGGGCGGCCCTGCGGCCCTGTAGTGCCCGAAGTGTGTTCGCCGGGCGTTTTCCGGCCAATTCTCACGAGCGTTCTGCCCAAATGGGCATCGATTTGGGCAGAACGCTCGTGAGAATTGGCCGGCGTTGGGCAGCCCTGGTCAGCGCCCAGTGCCGCGTGGAGCAGGGCGCTTTCTCGCTCGGGGCATGGCGCGGCCACCCGGAAAACGAGCCGCGACGATGGGGCGCGGCCGGCGGCCCCGGCGCCGGGGAGTTTTCCCAGAGCAGAGTGGATGGAGGCGCCGTGGCCGGGCGTCCGCCTCCGCCGTGGCGGGCGGCCGGGGCGCCCGTGGAGGGGGCTGGCCTCTGTGGGGGAACGGAGTGATCTCTCACTCCACGGCTGCGACGAAGCTGCGAAAGGTGCCGTTGTCGCCGGGACGGTCGGGGGGACTCGTGGCGCGGGACTCAGGGTTCCCCATGCGGAGGCCCCCAGGCTCAGGCCCCTGGCAACGGAAGGCTGAGCAAGCAGGCCCGGGCCCGGGCCCGGGTTTCGGGGCTGGCCCAGCCCCAGCGGCCGGCGCCAGGGAGGGGACCCCGGAGGCTGAGGAGCGGGAGGCGTCGGCCTCCCCGGGGCCCGCCTCCCGGAGCTCCTCCTGGCGGTGCCGGAAAGCGACGACACGCGATCCCGGACAGGGCCCCGGGGGGGCGGCCCTGCGGCCCTGTGGTGCCCGAAGTGTGTTCGCCGCGCGTTTTCCGGCCAATTCTCACGAGCGTTCTGCCCAAATCGGGATCGATTTGGGCAGAACGCTCGTGAGAATTGGCCGGCGTTGGGCAGCCCTGGTCAGCGCCCAGTGCCGCGTGGAGCAGGGCGCTTTCTCGCTCGGGGCATGGCGCGGCAACCCGGAAAACGAGCCGCGACGATGGGGCGCGGCCGGCGGCCCCGGCGCCGGGGAGTTTTCCCCGAGCAGAGTGGATGGAGGCGCCGTGGCCGGGCGTCCGCCTCCGCCATGGCGGGCGGCTGGGGCGCCCGTGGAGGGGGCTGGCCTCTGTGGGGGAACGGAGTGATCTCTCACTCCACGGCTGGGACCAAGCCGCGAAAGGTGCCGTTGTCGCCGGGACGGTCGGGGGGACTCGTGGCCCGGGACTCAGGGTTCCCCATGCGGAGGCTCCCAGGCTCAGGCACCTGGCAACGGAAGGCTGAGCAAGCAGGCACAGGCCCAGGCCTAGATTTCGGGGCTGGCCCGGCCCCAGAGGCCGGCGCCAGGGAGGGGACCCCCGGAGGCTGAGGAGCGGGAGGCGTCGGCCTCCCCGGGGCCCGCCTCCCGGAGCTCCTCCTGGCGGTGCCGGAACGCGACGACACGCGATCCCGGACAGGGCCCCGGGGGGGCGGCCCTGCGGCCCTGTGGTGCCCGAAGTGTGTTCGCCGGGCGTTTTCCGGCCAATTCTCACGAGCGTTCTGCCCAAATCGGGATCGATTTGGGCAGAACGCTCGTGAGAATTGGCCGGCGTTGGGCAGCCCTGGTCAGCGCCCAGTGCCGCGTGGAGCAGGGCGCTTTCTCGCTCGGGGCATGGCGCGGCCACCCGGAAAACGAGCCGCGACGATGGGGCGCGGCCGGCGGCCCCGGCGCCGGGTAGTTTTCCCCGAGCAGAGTGGATGGAGGCGCCGTGGCCGGGCGTCCGCCTCCGCCGTGGCGGGCGGCCGGGGCGCCCGTGGAGGGGGCTGGACTCTGTGGGGGAACGGAGTGATCTCTCAATCCATGGCTGGGACCAAACCGCAAAAGGTGCCGTTGTCGCCGGGACGGTCGGGGGGACTCGTGGTGCGGGACTCAGGGTTCCCCATGCGGAGGTCCCCAGGCTCAGGCCCCTGGCAACGGAAGGCTGAGCAAGCAGGCCCGGGCCCGGGCCTAGCTTTCGGGGCTGGCCCGGCACCAGTGGCCGGCGCCAGGGAGGGGACCCCCGGAGGCTGAGGAGCGGGAGGCGTCGGCCTCCCCGGGGCCCACCTCCCGGAGCTCCTCCTGGCGGTGCCGGAACGCGACGACACGCGATCCCGGACAGGGCCCCGGGGGGGCGGCCCTGCGGCCCTGTGGTGCCCGAAGTGTGTTCGCCGGGCGTTTTCCGGCCAATTCTCACGAGCGTTCTGCCCAAATCGGGATCGATTTGGGCAGAACGCTCGTGAGAATTGGCCGGCGTTGGGCAGCCCTGGTCAGCGCCCAGTGCCGCGTGGAGCAGGGCCCTTTCTCGCTCGGGGCATGGCGAGGCCACCCGGAAAACGAGCCGCGACGATGGGGCGCGGTCGGCAGCCCCGGCGCCGGGGAGTTTCCCAGAGCAGAGTGGATGGAGGCGCCGTGGCCGGGCGTCCGCCTCCGCCGTGGCGGGCGGCCGGGGCGCCCGTGGAGGGGGCTGGCCTCTGTGGGGGAACGGAGTGATCTCTCACTCCACGGCTGGGACGAAGCTGCAAAAGGTGCCGTTGTCGCCGGGACGGTCGGGGGGACTCGTGGCGCGGGACTCAGGGTTCCCCATGCGGAGGTCCCCAGGCTCAGGCCCCTGGCAACGGAAGGCTGAGCAAGCAGGCCCGGGCCCGGGCCCGGGTTTCGGGGCTGGCCCGGCCCCAGCGGCCGGCGCCAGGGAGGGGACCCCCGGAGGCTGAGGAGCGGGAGGCGTCGGCCTCCCCGGGGCCCGCCTCCCGGAGCTCCTCCTGGCGGTGACGGAACGCGACGACACGCGATCCCGGACAGGGCCCCGGGGGGGCGGCCCTGCGGCCCTGTAGTGCCCGAAGTGTGTTCGCCGGGCGTTTTCCGGCCAATTCTCACGAGCGTTCTGCCCAAATGGGCATCGATTTGGGCAGAACGCTCGTGAGAATTGGCCGGCGTTGGGCAGCCCTGGTCAGCGCCCAGTTCTGCGTGAGCAGGGCCCTTTCTCTCTCGAGGCATGTCGCGGCCACCCGGAAAATGAGCCGTGACAATGGGGCGCGGTCGGCGGCCCCGG